>NC_057687.1:5825418-5837918 GCF_014466175.1 Vespula pensylvanica | reverse complement strand
GTCGACGTTGCCACGAGCCAAATGGCCGTGCCACCGCTTTTCCACCCTCTCTCCACCTTCAGTATTTCTCATTAACTTTTTATTTTGAAAGTACGAAAAGCCGTCTTCGCGAAGGAACTTTGCCTTCCCATCCTCTCTCTCTCTCTCTCTCTCTCTCTCTCTCTCTCTCTCTCTCTCTTTCGTTTTCTCTCTTTCGTTACATGATTTTCTCTTCGTTCTTCTTCTTCCCTTCTTCCTCTTTCTCTCACCCCCGTTGCTAATCCTTTTGAAAAGGATACAAGAGGCACAACATCGTCCATGCCAGAGAATCTTCTAAGAACGCGAAGAAACAAACGCGTAGTAAAGATCAAAGTACCGTTCCCGGACTCATCGGACGACGGTGATTATTTTTATGACGTTAGAACGAAGAAGCTGTCCGGGAGATGAGACGACCAACTCCTCTTCCCATTCCACCACCCCTATTTTCCTGTCTTTCCCTTTCTTATTCATCACCTCATTCTATCCTACCCTACTCCACCCCCATCACCATCCCCATCCTTATCCACCCCCCTCTCTCATGGTCGACCGTATTTTCTTGAGATCTTTGTGCCATCGACAGTGTTGAGGCTTTGCCATCATCGTGACCAGAATATACCTTTTCCATCCATCTTTTATTTCCTATCCCTTCTCTCTTCTTCTAATCTTTCTTTTCGTTTATTACTTGGCCACGATGATAGCGACGATCCGTAGTCGACGGATTAAGAGTCCTCGAGTAGTGGTCGACGCGTCGAAGGGGAATGGAGATGGATAGATTTACTTCGTTAATACGACGAAATAGGGTAGTTGCTTTGAGCGTGAGAAATTAAAGAAAACATAAGTTTTGTGGACTTAACTTGTCGTGAGAAGGTGGGACGAGAGGTGGGAGGGACGGTGAACGTTTAGAGAAAATTGTTGTTTTATGATCATAATGACTTGGTACGATGAAAAATTAATATATGATTTTTATAGATTCTATTACGATAGTGTTCCTTGAAAGAATATTTTTTTCTGTTTTCTTTTTATCTTTTATCTTTTTCTTTTTTTTTTTTTTTTTTTTTTTTTTTAATGCGATTGAGATTTTGAAATTGAATAGACTAAATTGTTTTTCTTCAAGTTTCTATGAGACAGGTTCATCTTTTTTATTTCATTTTTTTTCTTTTTCTTTTTTTTTTCTTTTTTTTTTTTTTCGTTACAAGATAATAGATACTTCCAGTAAGAGCCGACAAAGACGAATACGTCGAGAAATGAAAACGAAGAAACCGCACGTGTATTATCATCGTGTGACCGCGTAACGGCAGCTTCAGCCAATGTGTTATTCTTAAGCAAATGAGACGCGTTGTGTCTCGTCACCCTTCGACTAGTAGCTTCTTGTCACTCGAGCAACGTGCTCCGTAACTCTTTGGAATAACATTACATCTAGGATAAAATTCATTTCTTTTTCTTTTGGTTTCGAGTAAAGAAAAGAAAGGAGAGAGAGAGAGAGAGAGAGAGAGAGAAACAGAAAAACGAACAGACAGACAGACAGACAAACAGAGAGAAGGAGAGAGAGAGAGAGAGAGAGAGAGAGAAAGAAAAAAAGAAGACGCCAGCGGAAATTTTTTAGAAAAATTCTTTTTGTCTATACACGTGGCAAAGTAAAGACATTATCGGCGTAGCAAACGATATTGAAAGATTATGCACCGTGACCGTGTAAAAATTAAAGAATATTGTCTAACCTTTTGGCCGACCATTACGTAATAGACGTTTCATAATTTACAAGAAATTTTCAAAGGAATATAAGACCGGGTAAAGAATTTATACAAAAACAAATTTGTACGATAATAGAATATTTCTGCTTTGTCGTTAAATTTCTAATTTTTCTTTTTTTCTTCTTAAAGCGCCATCTTTTACCAAAGGTTAGCGATCATATCGGTCATAGCTACTTTTAAGATGAAAACACGGAACATCTCCATGCATTATATCCCGAATCAATTATTTCTCAACTATGAAATAATACGTCTTTCTTCTATTTCCTTGAATTTTTTCCCCTTTCCAATGATCAATTGAAACAAACGATATTTTGAGTTTCGTAAGACGTTCAATATCTCAAATACCAAGTAGTCGTTTCTATATTACGTATACAACTTAATAAGATTTATTTAATCGGAGGATGAATAAATCTCGTTGTTCGTCATTGTGCCCACTTATGAAATACGAGTGTAATTATGTAGATAATTTTTTTTTTTTTATATCACACATATTACTTCAATATTATACAATTCTTAGATACGATCGATCGAAAGGGCCAAACAACCCTCAATGTAACGTTACTCGTATTCACTTCTTTCCGATTCGCTTCTTTCATTATATCGAACGATATAGTCCCTTTATACTCTGTATATAATATTGCTTGAAGTCGAAGAATAAAAGTGGAATCTCCGAAAGCAAAGGGGCCAACTGGTCTTGCTCGAACACTCGAAGAGATCACAGAGACTCGATATGTATACGTTCGACTGGCCGATGCCGTTCGTATACTAATTACAAAGTATATCGTACGCGTACTCCCACGCACGATTTCGTTGCTTCTTCATGGACCCTCTCGACAAGAGCCGCTTTGTAAGTTCTCTCTTTCTCTCTCTCTCTCTCTCTTTATTTCTTTATTTCTTTCTTTCTCTTTCTCTTTCTCTCTTTTTCCCCTTGCCTTATTTCTCGACGACGAAAGAAAAGGCACTCGCGCCCGAATTCCCTCTCTACTGCTCACCCACGATCGAGTTTCTTCCTTTACACGCTATGGCGCGTTCGACTTCTTCTTTACCAAAAGAAATCTCGATGGATATCGCCGATTGAGAAAGAGAACGAGTTCCTTTTACGCGTATCCATGCGAAACGGAACCTTTCTACTTATTTTTTTATTCATCAATTTTTTCCATCTATTTTTTATCAATTTTAATATCAACAAAAAACGTATGCTATACAGATTATTACATACTATGAAAATATTTACTCTATAAAAATCATAATCTTCGTAAAACATATATATATATATTCTACGATAAACATGTGTACACACACACACACTAAACTACTTTTATCCTATAACTATTATCCTATATATATATGTGTATCTGTACATACAAAATAATGAAATGAACAATTTGATTAAGAAATACACGTTTTTATTTTTCACTTAAATAAAAAAGAAAAAAGGGACGGACGATCGATCGTAATTATCGTAACTACGGTTCCCTTGAGTTTACTGATGGAGAACGATTTCGATGCTCTTTCGGGATCGTTTAATCGTGCGTCGTGTTCTTGAACGTATTCGAGAAAATTTGAAGAGAGTGGTATGCACGGACGATAGTCAACATAATTGAGCTTGGACAGTCGAGTGGATCGGGTGCTCTCTTTGAGCAGGCTCTTCTTCGCTTGGCCACGCTCGGCCCCATTATTCGGCGATGCCGTTAATATGGACCACGTGTTTTGAATGACGATGCCAGGAAGGCATATATACATATATACATTTTCTATCTGTCTTTCTCTTTCTCTCTCTCTCTCTCTCTCTCTCTCTCTCTCTCTCTCTCTCTCTCTCTCTCTCTCTCTCTTTCTTTCATTCTATTCGAAAGGGGAAGCTGTGCCGAGTGTGTCGTGATTCGGAGTAAAGAGACCGGACACCGAAACGCGTAAATTCCCTCGTGTCCGACCTTCGACACTCCTCCTCAGCTCTACCACGTCCTCCTCCTCCTCTTTCTCCTCCTTCACCCTCTCTTTCACGGTTTATTCTGTAGCAAAAGCATCACCTCGATGAACGAGACCGTCGCTTGGGCCATTCCGCGTCAAACAACAGCCTCATTGTATTACGATCCTCGTCTTTGGACGCAGACGCTTCTAATTCTGGCACATGTCCTCTCTCTCTCTCTCTCTCTCTCTCTCTCTCTCTCTCTCTCTCTCTCTCTCTCTCTCTCTATCTATCTTTCTCTTTCTTACTGTTAAGATTACAAGTACCACTAGAATTCGTTATTATTTCATCGAGTGATTAACGTACACTTATGATGTCACTATCAAGAATATTTCCATCTCCGTTATATTTTTGATCGAACTGTTGTGCCGAAGAAGAAGAAGAAGAAGAAGAAGAAAAAAACAGAATAAAAGAAAAAGAAAGAAAAACTAAATCCGTAGTAATAATCGTCGTTGCTCGTTTTCGAGAGCAATATTCGAAAGGATCTGTTCGCGAGACGACGTAACGACATTAACCTGCCAATAATATTGAGAAAGGGTCCGTGCACATTCTCGTGGACGAGAAAGGACGACGAGGAGACTCGTCCTGGGCTTTATCTACATCGGGAAAGTCGAAGACAGATGGGAAAAGGGAAAATCATTCCTATAGAAAGGTTAATAATAATAATCATAATAATTCTCTTCTCTTTTCACGACGTCTGTTCGGCACTGCCTTTTCATCGGGACATGAATGGGTCGAACGAGTTGAGCCACATCCTCCCCCACTCCACCTACCCCCTTCTCTATCTCTCTCTCTTTCTCTTTCTCTTTCTCTCTCTTTCCTTCAGTAGCTCCCTTTTTCCCAACTCTGCTACCGCCTCCACCGTTTCGACCCTCTTCCGCGCATCCTCCACCACCACCACCACCTTCTTTCCCCGTTCACCTCGCTGTGCCAAAGAGGAACACCCACTGGAGGAGAATCGTGGCCACGATTGTGCGATTCCTCGCGATATCGTCTAGGATTCCACAAATGGGAATGAACGCGACCGTCTTACGATATTTCCCTCTCCCCTTCCCCACCCCTTCTTCTCCTTCTTCTTTCTTCAATTTCCTTTTATATAGGTAGATATAGCACGGTTATAGATATATTTTACTATTCGTTCTTCTCGTTCTTCTCGTTCTTCTCTCGATCGAAGACCAAGAAAAATTTTTAAACGGTCTAAGATCCTCGGTTTTTCTTTTTCAAAGAAAAGAAAGAGTATGTTCGATTAAAAAAAAATGCTCGAACCTTCCCGATATCCGACCGGTCCGACGATCTTTGATTTTCTCTTTTTCTTCTTCTTTTTTCTCTCGTTTTTTCTTTTTTGTCTTTTTTGAAGAAAAATTCTCGAATCTCTGGAATAAAAAATTTTCGAACCTTGGTATTATTCATTTTCGAACGATCACGTGCAAGTAATGCCTATTACTTTTCGTTGCCGATAGATATGACGATGGATTGATGAAGGAGTACTTGGAAGTCGTATCCGTGGATCGAGTTCGATAGAGAAAGAGGATTCTCCGTTAAGCCGAAAATTTCGATAGAGTACGTCGATGTGTAGTAATTTGTTTAGAAAGCCAACGAGATATCCTTTTATAAATACGGGCGAGCGAGAAATCGCTCGTTATAGCACGCGCGTGGCGTATAGTAGTGTCGGTAAGCAATACGGCAAGAGCGTAAATCGAAAAGAGGGAATCAGCCGAATAGAAAGGGACGTCAGGACGAAGCGAAAACCGTGGCCTGCCTGCCCATGTACGTGGCCCATCGATGCATACGCATGGAAAGAGAGTGAGTAAAGAAGAGAAAGAGAGAGAGAAAGAGAAAAAGAGCAGGAGAGAGAGAGAGAGAGAGAGAGAGAGAGAGAGAGAAAAGAGAGAGGGAAAAGGGACATAAGAGGAGACGGATAGAAGCAGGAAAGAGACACAGAGGAGAGAAAAAGAGGAGAGGATAGAGGAGCATAAAAAGACTCACTTCTCGAATTTGCTCTCGGAACGGTGTTCTTCGTACACATACATATGAATACGCGAATCACACGATGCAAGAAATGACACACGAACGAACGAACGAACGAACGAACGAACGAACGTACATACGTATATATATCGACGACAGGCGGGCCATATCTTCTCGGTTCTCTCAGGGTGTATATACATATACGAATCTCTCGCACTATCCTCTTCGTATCGAACGAGTTTGTTTGTTGTATATGTGTGTACGTCTATATATATATACATAAATATGAGACTATACACGTACGTACAAACAAGTACGTTCAGAAGCGGCGCATTATATTGGAAAGAGAGAAATGCATCTCTCTATGTATCCGGTAGCTCGGTACGTGCATAACGTAATCCAATCAAATGCCAAAGTGGATCGCAACAAAAAAGAAAAAAGAGGAGGGAAAAAACGGAAGAGGAAGAAAACGATGATCTCTATCGCTGGCCCGTCGAATTTCAATATGGAGCCGGATATGCCTGGATAACTACCTATCCCACGTAGAGGTATTCGTACGTGCGATATGAAAAGTACAAGCCAGCGATCGTGCAAGCGAGAGACGGTGCCCGCGTCGACGTTTGAATACCAGCCCTCTCCCTCTCCCTCCTCATCCTCCTTCTCCTCTTTGCCCACCAACGCCAGTTCCAAAGCCGATATAGTCGCCCTCTCGAATCGGTCTGCTCGTCCTCCAAGTACCAGATCCCTTCCTCCTCGTTCGCGTCTCGCTTCCATCGCAACATCGATGCGAATAATGTTGCCAGGATTTATTATTCGCCCTTCGTATTTCCTTTTTATTTCATCTTTGATATATCCGTAGATAGCTACTACTACGTGTGTATATATATATATATATATATATATATATATATATATAGCCAGCTTTGATTGGATTGAAATAACGAGACAGACGAGCTTCCTTCGATGTCTGGAATTTTAATACCTATCTGATCTTTCAACGAACTTTAGAGAACGTCTATTACGTATGGTATTTAATAATATTTTTATTTTCAAATCTATCGTTCGTATCTCTATTTGTTTCTATTGAAGTATTTATCTCTATTTACGCATATACCGACTCACCTATTGTGTTTATATTTTGAATTTACTTTGAGTACGTCCGTAGGACATTATTCATTACTCAATGGTTTACTTTCGTGAGAACACCAGACGGATATAGACGTAGAAGTTCGCGCTTAGATCTCGCGTGTTGTAGATATTTATCTCGAACAAACGATAGAACGTATTTACACATTACGCAATGCGATCGAACTCACAGTGAGATAGCAGTTACAACGATCGAGGACAACGATCGAGAAAGGTACCAACGAACGGACAGAAAGAAAGAGAGAGAGAGAGAGAGGAAAATAGAGAAACAACAACAACAACCATTCAAGGATCGAGAGTTCAAACGAAACAGACTTTAAAGAGAAATCTTTCGTGTACTGTTCGTTCGTGGTTCCACACGCTCGAGTTCACGGTATTCCTTGTCGTTATTAATATGCGCAATCCTTAAGAATCTAGCTATGTTAATAATCCGTTATTTCTCACACGTCGCCGGATGCCTGTAATTTGCGTCGTTATAAACCTTCCGTAGTTGTAAAACGTATCTTGCTCGCTGGTTCATGATCGCTCTCTCTTTCTTCCTCTTTTCTTCTTCTTCTTCTTCTTCTTCTTCTTCTTCATCGGACCAACCATTTACCTAACACAGCATTCACGTTGATTATACTCATGAATAGGTTTCGAGAAGATCGTTATTAATCCTCTAGTAGTAATATTAATACGAGAGTCGATTAACATTTCGAGACCTTACAAACGTTGTTCAGATGAATATTTCATTATGAAAATTATACCAATTTCTTTGATTTCGTATTACTCTAAAAACAGAAGAAGAAGGATTTGCAGTCGGGTTACGAGGAAAGTTCAGCAAGGAGGGACCGTTCTATCGTCTTATCGTTGATTTCTTCGTGCGAAAAGAGGGAACGATGGCTTTGTGCTGAGAAAAGGGGGATTCGCCTATTTAGAGACCGATAGCACTTCGAAATCCGTGGAAGGTCCGGAGATTCTCTTTTGCTGAAGAAGAAGAAAGGGGTTGAAAGAGAAAGAGAAAGAGAGAAGAGAAGGAGAGACTTGGAGTTTCACCTTTCGGGGATGATGAGGTTGATGCGTTTTTGTCGACGCCAATGTAAGAAGAAGACTGCTCCCACCTTACTTTCTTATCTCTCTCTCTTTCTCTTTCTGCTTTCTCTCGGCTTTCTCTCCATGAGGTAGAGCATTTAAGGAGGGCTCACCCTTCCACCGTTCTTCTTTTCGATCTTACTTCCCTTTCTTCCCTTTCATCGCTGACGACCGAGCCGACGCCGCCTCCGTCGACGACGACGACGTCGACGTCGTCGTCGTAGCGTAGTCGTTGCTTACAGAGGAACAGAATAAGAAAGAGAGGGAAAGAGAGAGAGAGAGAGAAAGAGAGAGGGGGAAGTAGAGGGTGGGAGTATCGCGCAAAGGGCGTAGGCTTCTCGGATGAGAAACGTGTTTGTCAATAGCCTGTTAATGCGCTAAGCCATTAATCATTGCGAGTGTTCGCTCCTGTCACCGCAAATCTAAACCATCCACCCCACTTCTCCCACCCCTCTATCACCTTCTCCACAACCCCCCTCCCCACTCTTCGTCGTCTCAACTTCTCTCTTCTGTAAGAGTAACACGGGACCGTTCGCTCGTTCTCTCTCTCTCTCTCTCTCTCTCTCTCTCTCTCTCTCTCTCTCTCTCTTTCTGCTGCCATCGTCGAGAGAAGAGAAAAGCTGCGAAGCAATGGAACACCGAGAGATCGAGAGAGGGAGGGTGTCTATTTATTTACGTATCCCATATACCTACACATTTATACTTACATATCTACATACGTATGTATACATTTGTATATAAGTAACACGAAATACGCAGGAGAGACGTGGACGAAGACTCGCGACGTGTTTTCCTTCCAGATATGGATCTTTCGTCTCCCTTTTGCGGCTCCTTTGAGGACGTTCATCGAATCGAACGTAAATGCAATTACCGAAGGGATCGAACTCACACAACTAAGCGACTACTATTAATACTACTACTACACTACTCTACTATCGTTACCACTACCATCACACACCACCATCATCATCGTCACTACCATCACCATCGCTCTTATTATATCGATGGGTCTTCGTTTTAATTCGCTCGCTCCGAACGACCGATTGGACCAGGACGAATATCAATGGGAAATAATTCGCGAGATGGGTGCTATATAGAGAGTTCGTATTCGGAACTCTACTTCACTCGTCTCAATTCGAGATTCGATCGTGGCGCTGATCTAATTCCATATCTATTCTACCGATACATATAGATATAATATCTACCTACGTATGTGCTAGATAGTATATAGTATACGAACAACTCTCTCTCTCTCTCTCTCTCTCTCTCTCTCTCTCTCTCTCTCTCTCTCTCTCGCACCACGAACTTCCCTCGAATCGCAGAGATTTCATTCGAGGAAAATATAGAAACGCCGCTCCCCTTTGATCTTTCGTTAGGCTGCGATCTTTGTTGTTGGTTTGTAACTATCGGTGCGTCTTCTCGAGCGTTGATACGGTGGCCCACGTAATAATATCGCGCCGAAAGAGAAAGAGAGAGAGAGAGAGAGAGAGAGAGAGAGAGAGAGAGAGAGAGATAAAGAGAGATATTCACTCTCTGAAATAACCATACGCAAGCTCTTTCTTTCTTTTTCTTTCTCCCTTTTTCTCTCTCTCTCTCTTTCTCTCTCAAGTGTTTGCAGAGATGATCAGAGCAGTTTCTATGCGGTAGAGAAAGACGTAAAACTCGGAAAGTGAGAGAGAGAAAGAGTGATAGAAAGAGGGAGGAAAGAGACGAGGGAGGAGTTGAAGGTGGTGGATGAGAAGAGGAAGGAGGGTAAGAGGAAGGGAGGAAGCAAGAAAAGGAGAAGAAGAGAGGATCTCTCTCGCCTATTTATAGACTTGTGTGTTCGTTTCGGATGACTTTGGGTGCTGCACGAATCTGCCACGGTGGAAGGCATTATTATGGTAAACCAACCGACGGCGCTCCGTTTATTATCTCGGAGTTTATTGTGCTTCCGCGGCCGATTAACTCGTCTAGTCTTGAGATCGGAACCGCTCGTGAAACTTCTTCTTCTTCGTCGTAGTCGTCGTCTTTCTCTTTACTCTCAGTAGACTGGCTCGTGCGTGGCACGCCGCATTTCGAATTATTTCGTTCTTCTTTATCATCTTCTTTCAAGAGAAAGAGATGTAGAGCGAAAGAGAGAGAGAGAGAGAGAGAGAGAGAGAGAGAGAGAGAGAGAGAGAACAATCAATTAATTGTTTAAAGATTTAGTTTTTTAACGCACGATAAAAGTGCCATAAAGTTTTTTTATTAGTATTTACAGAATCGACAATTTGTTAGTATTAACACAAACGATAATTCCGATAGCGTTTCCTTTGATAACGATTGTTCATTTTCTTTTATTTATATCTACATATATCTTAGATTGATTATGTACTTCGTTATGCAATATATTTTTTTAGCAAACTTTCTCACGAAGTATCATAGTTCATAAATTAATCTTCCTTCCTTTTTCTTTTGTTTTGCTTTCTTTTTTATTTCTCATAAAATAAATGATCGCGTAAATATGAAAAATTTTTTTATACCGATCATCTGTCAACGTAAGAGTACCGTGTTCAATGGACCAACCACGAGAGTTAGCTTATTGTTTCTTATGATTCGTTGCGGCGTAACGAAAGTCGAACGAGATGGAAAGAAAATGAAAGGAGAGGAAGAAAGAGAGAGAGAGAGAGAGAGAGAGAGAGAAAGAGAGAGAAAGAGAAAGACGAAGAGGCGATAATAATAGCCACACGCTTACTCTTCTAGCAGCCGACGTCCGCTCACTCGCTTGCTCGCTCACTCGCGTGCCGTTTTCTCGCTTCGACTTTATGAAATATCCTCGCCATTCTTTCCAGCCTGACTCACTCTCGCGGCAGGCTTCCATTCACGAATGCAACCGCACGAAGAGAAGAGAACAGTGATCCACGTTCAGCGGCGATACGTCAATTTAATTGCGCGCCTACTTTAAACGCGTATTTCGAAAAATAAAACAAAACAGAAAAAGGAAATATATACTTGAAAATATTTTTTTCGACAAAATAAATTAATTCTTTCATACTCGAAATAATTATTATATCAAAGTATTAACTTTATTGTATCGTTTAATTGCTTTTGCTCTGCTATATGATTTAATTGCGTCATTTATAATTGTTTGTGATAGATTTTCTATGGTATACATTTTTTTTTTCGTATCGTAATTGCATAAATTGGTATTTGTACTATCGTCATAAATAAGAGATTCTCGTGCGCTTAATTGAAAGGTATACTTATTATACAAAAAAAAAAGAAGAAGAAGCAAGGAACTATCAGCGTAAACGTCGATGAGCGAACAGTTTGCTCCCCTTGTAGTATAATTGTGCAACCGCATAATCGTTCGCGTGTCAAAAGCTACTTCGTTTTTGTGTATATATATATATATATATATATATATATATATATATATATATATAATGAACGATACGATATTCAAACGATAAGTCGCGTGAGAGCGGAAACGAAGTTAAGCGAAACAAAAGATTTTCACGCTGATTCCTCTTCATACTAACTATAAAAGACTAGAAAAGGGTCGGTAAGTTCCGCACGCGTTCATGATTCGTAAATAGAAATTGAAAACACGTTTGTTATTCGAAAATATCACACACACACACACACACACATATACATGTATATTTATATATATACACATACGTATTGTTAATATAAAAGCCTTATAATCCGTGTGTTTGGAATTTCTCAAAAATTCTTATTTTTGACCAATCCAAATGAAATTTTTTATAATTCGTGATCCGATGGAAAGTTTCAGCTACTTAAATTGTAGAAATATTAGCTATAAAATAGGCTTTAAGACTTTTAACAAGTGAAAGAGAGAAAATACGATAAACGATCGACCGTAAAGCATGGAGCAAGAGATAGGGAAGAAAATTGAGAAGTTGGCTACATTAGAAATGCATTAATTGAGTGATTTATGATTGTGATCTGTGTTCTGTGTTCCGTGTTCTGCGTTGCGTGTTCTATGTTTTGTGCATTCTATGTTATTTTTTCTATTCTGCATACTTATATGGATGACGCGATGGTAGTATGTTTTGTTTATATCTGACAGAAAATTTCAAAATCGGATTAAAAAAAAAAAAAAGTTTTATATTCTAAAATTTCAGCGATTCTCGATCTTCCCATATAAATCGAAGTAATCCGAATTCTTGATATATTGTTTCGTAAAAAATAAACAAAAAATGTTTGTTTATATATATATATATATATATATATATATATATATATCGTATGTGATAAAAACTTTCTAACTTATATATGTAAAAGACACATACAAATATTTATCAAAACATTTCAATAAAACCTTGATCAAATTCAAAATACGAAACGATCGATCGATCGATCGATCGATCGAACTTTTAAATTTCGTCTTGAATTTCTAGCTTCGATAGGTCGACTAATTCAATCGTCCGTTATCACGAACGTCACGATGAAACGAGTAACGATGAAGCTTAAATTCGAGTGATCCTCGAAACGAGCGAACGATCAGTCGGAAGAGACAGTCGTGATACGTCGATCGTTCGGCAAGATCGTAATTCAGCCCCACACTTATTCGAGCGTTGGCCTTTAACTATCTA
>NC_057687.1:5815418-5822918 GCF_014466175.1 Vespula pensylvanica | reverse complement strand
TCTAATCCATATAAAGGATACAGATCTCGATTCCTGTATTTCTATAGGTAGGTATTACATTTTGATCGTACGAAACTCGAAGAGCTCAGGAAGTGTCGTAAATATCGGTTGGCTTCGATTTACCGAGTCCGAGACATTTAGCAGGAACATAAGACGTATATACCGACAAACACGATGGAATTCATGAGCAAGTCGAGAGTTCGTTAAAACTTATCCGACCATTCCTACGATCCTTAGCTTTTTCCCTCGTTTCGATTTCTTGACATCACAATGCCGATCCTTATTGAGAGTACATACGTTAAAGTCAAAAAAAAAAAAAAAAGAAAAGAAAAATAAAAAAGAAGGGAAAATTAAAACACGTTTATCTCTTTACTACAAACGGGACATGATCTTTTCTCTCTCTCTCTCTCTCTTTCTCTCTATCTTTATACATTCTCCATATTCCTTCTCCTCTTCTCCTAATTATGTCCAAGGCTGGCACATCCGATTTCTATCGCATGCCATACGTAGAATGCCTTTTAGGCGATACAATATGAACAGGAACGAGTTTTACGAGTGCAAAAGAAGATAAGTCGCGATTTCCGAGAAGAATGCGAAAGTCCATCCTGAGTTATTCCGTGCTCTGCTCGCATACGAATAACTTGAGAGGAGAAAGGAATAATCGATCGTATCGTTTTCAAAGTCCTTTCGTTCAACAAAAATTTAAGCATATATCTTCTTATCGGAATGAGACAATTCATCGTCAACATCATTATCATCATCATCATCATCATTATCATCATCATCACCGTCGTCGTCGTCATCGTTGTCGTCGTCGTCATTATTATCATCATTAGCCAAATTATCATTCCTCGTTTATTCCACATGCGTTATTCGCGAGAATGAAACCGAAAAAAAAGCTTTCCACATTTGCAAGCTTCTACACGAGAGACATGCATGAGCGACGCAATGCGTATTTCCTTTGGCAAGGAACGCGAAATCTCGGGTGTATCGACGTTGGTAGCAGGCGAGTGTACAACGCTATGTTACTTCAAAGAAGGCTTAGAGTCGAGAAAGAGATAGAAACGGTGAGGAAGAGAAAGAGAAGAGAAGAGAGAGAGAGAGAGAGAAAAACGAGAAAAGAGAAAGAGAACGGGTAATGATCGTGGCTCGTAGTTGTTGACAAAAGAGAGCATTCGCGAGTGGACGAAAGGCGGGTTATAATGGTGGGAGAGAACGGGTGAGGAGGACTGGGGGAGGGGGTTATAAGAGGTAGGAGTCGAGGGTGCGGTGATGCGGAGAACGAACTCGCGGTGGAACGGGCTGGAAGGAATGGTTTTGCGGAGGACATGAAAGGGATGCGCACCGACGCCACGCTCCGACTGTTCCTCCCCTCTTTCTCTATCTCTCTCTCTCTCTCTCTCTCTCTCTGTCTCCCTCTCTCTCTCTCTGTCTCTCTCTCTCTCTCTCTTTTGCTCCTCGCACAAGCAAGAACAGCAGGGATGATAGTAGAACCGTATGTCGGTAGCACATATACATACGATATATGTACGTTGTGTTATATAGCTATACCTATGCACGGAGACGAAGCGGGATATTCTATCCGAGCGTGCTTCGCTTTTGGTGGTAATGGTGGGGGATGTTGCGGAGGGATGAACGCGCCGGAGATAAGCCGACTGACGTCAACCGAAGAACCCTTTACCGTCGGCACATACGTGAAACGTCTTGTACTTCCCGAATCTCTATCTTTTCACGTTTCTAAGAGAGAATTTCGATAACTCGAAGAAGGCAATACGCGAGGATTTAATAACTTATATTTTATTTTCCCATACGCGCATATATGCACACACATACACGTGCTCGCGAATATTTATAATACGTTTTCCGTTCTGATCTAATTCTTTAAAAATTTTCTCCTGGTATTAATGTAATATATTATTTTTGTAAAATGCTTTAGGATATGTCCAGCGATCGCGTGTTCTTTGAAAAGAATAATAACAACGGAATTAATAACTTTAACTACCGTACATGATTATTAATTCGTAAGGAATAACAAACAAGGGATTTCTCATTTCCTTGTCCCCAGGCATATTGTATATTTTACAATTTCTCATTACACAAAGTATATTCTAGATATTTTACAATTCTTATAATGCAAATAAAAAGATAACTCGTGCATGTTACATATAAATAGGTTAAAACGATCGTGATTAAAAGCGTTTATAATTAAGATTATAATTAAGACGTTCGTTATGCCGACCATAGCTGCGTTCGTACCTTCTTATATATACATACCTACCTAGAATATCATTAACTACTTATGTTGGAATAATATAGTAGGTACGCTCATTATTTGTTTTTTTCTTTTTTCTTTTTCTAATTCATATTCAACTCGCATTAGAAATATACAAGTACAATAAAGTCCAACTAAAGAATTAACTGGACATTTATACAATTACATATAACATATTTTATTTATATTTATATAATTACTTATAATATATATATATATATATATATATATATATATATTATATGTAATTAAGAAAATAGCATAACAGCATAGTTCCATTTCATAGAAAAGAAAACTTCTGGTATTTCTATCGAATATTTTATCGTTATAAACGAATGAATTTGATGACTATCGATAATAAAATATAATCAAAAAGAAGAGCGAATCGGAACGCACCTGTGCGAAGCGCAGAAGCCACTGCCGGTTGCTTTAGCGAAAGAGTGGAGGCAAAGTGAGAGAGGCAAGCAGGGGTATGTGGGCGGACAGCTCGACGACAACAATGAGCATTGTGATTTGCGCGGGTGTGCCTGTGCTCCTATTGGTCGCTTCTCTTCACCACCTCCACTTCGGCGTCTCGACGAGGCCGATAGGCGCCGGCCGGGGGTTGTACCGTCGTCGCCGCCGCCACCGCCTCCGCTCGAGACAATAGACAATGCGCACTGCCAGACTCCACCGCCGCCTCCAAAGACCCACGTTGCACCTGATTCGACCTCTCTCTTCTCCTCCTCTCCGTTCTTCCTCAAATCCAACCTTTCTACTTGCGGAATAGACTCTCCTTCGTCGCATCGATCGTACCGATGAAATATTTCGATAGTTTTGATTTTCTTGAAACACTTGATCTTTCTATGGATGATATCTTTTTCACGAATTTTTCCAAACTTCGATCGTTCGTTATGTTGAAAATAATGAAAAAGTTATCAAGCTTTTTCTTCCTTAAGTAAATGATTATTATGGGAAATGATTGTACTATCGATTATTTTTGATCTTATTACACGAGTGAGACGTTACAGTACCCTTGGAGGTTCAATGGACCACTTACTTTTCAACTCGTTCGTTCGAAAAGAAAAAGAAAATAAATAAATCACAAGCATCGCCCGACCTCCGGTCCATCGCCGCCAGTTACGACGAAAAATGGCACGCGCTCGAGTTACTTGGATCGTAGTGCGTATCCATAACCGCAGACGTGCGTGCGTGCGTGCGTACGTGCGTGAGTGAGGAGTAGTACGTGCGTTGATAGCCACGTGACGTTCGATAGGTCGAGGTTTTAGTAAAGTTCAGGGGTGGTCGCTCGTGCTCGCTAGTAGAAACGCGTATAAGTCGTTGTGCTATGCTTAGGCTCGTTATCAAAGACATAGAAAGAAAAAAAAGAGAGAAAGAAGTGTCGTTTTGCGAGACAGAAAGCAAACGTCAGTATGATCGGCAGACGACAGTTCCAACACGACGAAAGAGACAAATAGAAAAAGAGATAGAGAGAGAGAGAGAGAGAGAGAGAGAGAGAGAGAGAGAGAGAGAGAGAGAGAGAGAGAGAGAGAGAGAGAGAGTAAGAAAGAAAGAAACAAATAGAAAGAAAGAAGTTAAAGCAGTAACAGTAATAGTAGTAGTAATAATAGTAGTAGTAGTAGTGTAGTAGTAGTAGTAGTAGTGAGTAGTAGTAGTAGTAGTAGTAGCGTAGCGTAGCGTAGTAATAATAACACAAATGGAGATGGTGGTGGTGGTCAGGTTGTTAGTAGAGGGGAGTAGAAACGGGTAGGACTGGGTACGGCGTGGGTGTCGGAGAAAAGAGGCGGCGACTACGCCCGTAAAGGGGCGTGCCGTTGCGAGTAAACTCTGCTGGCTCTGCGTTGGAGCGCGCGCGCGCGCGCGCGCCTATGAAGGGAGACGGGACTAAAGGAGCGAGGGTGGGAGGAGGTGGGAAAGAAAGAGAAAGAGAACGATGGGTAGTAGTCGAACGGTGGAGGTTGGCAGTTCGTATTGGTGGTGGTGGTGGTAAATGTGTAGTGGTGGGAGGAAGTAGGACGGAGTGAGTTAACAAAGGCAAGAGAAAGAGTAAGAGAGAGAGAGATAGAAACCACGGGGACGGGAGAGAACAGTAGACGCAGGGAGCGAAAGAGAAAGAAGCTTTGAATGGTGGGGAGTGAGAAAGAGATACAGTGAAGAAGAGAGGGAGAGAGAAAGAGAAAGAAAGAGAGAGAAGACGAAGCAGTAGCGCGCGCCGGCTAGCCAGCCAAGCCAGCCAGCCAGCCAGCCAGCCAGCCAGCCAGCAAGCAGCAGCAGCAACAGCAGCGCCTTCCGAATCTCATCCCGCACGGTCCTCGGGGCCTTCAGTCAGTCAGCCGACGCTCCGAGACGCGCTGATTATTCCCATTGTATGCTTACCGTCACCGTCGCCGCCGCCGCCGCCGCCGCCGCCACCGCCGCCGCCGCCGTTGTCGTCGAAGAGGGGGAGTGTCTCTCTCTTTCTCTCTCTCTCCCTCCTCGAATTCGCTACATCGACGTCGGTCTCTCTCTTTCTATCTCTCTCTCTCTCTCTCTTTCTTTATACTACTGTCTCTCTGCATACACCTCTCTTTCTCTTTCTCTCTTTCTTTCTCTTTCTCGCTCACTCCACAAGCAGCAAAGCAGTAGAGTCGCGACCTCCCTCTCGCTCCCGGCCGGCCTTTCCGGTACTACGAGACCGGCGCTCTAGCGAGGTTACACGGCGCCTCGTTGCCCGCGGCAGTGGTACGTGGACCGGAGGAGTGTCGCTAGCACGACGACGCCGCGAGCGGACGCGTCACGCTAACCGCGCGCGATCCTGTGGATCGCCGAAAGGATCTAAAAGGATCCCCACGCGATAGAAAGTGTATTATACCTATCGATGTAAACGTGATCGATCTTACTCCAACTCGTCCAGTGACAGTGTTTTGTTCTTTAGTAATAATAATTCTTCCTTCTCCTCCTTCTCTTCCTCTTTCTACTCCTCTTCTCTTTTCTCTCTCTCTCTCTCTCTTTTTCTCTTTTTAAATCCTCTGATCTTGAGAGAATAGTCTTTTCGATCGGTGTTGTAATATTTATACGAAGACTTCGTAGTCCGTCGACAACGAATCTTTGAGGAACGAAAACATTCTGCTACTCTGTGAGGAATCATGACCTAGGCCTGATCTCTTGGTGTTGGTTCGGTGGCTGCCGGTTATATCGAATCAGTTCGTTGCTGTATTATATCGTCTTCGAAGAGACAGATCAAACAGAAACGATCACGACGGAATCGTCCTATCGTCATCTTCATCATCTTCATCGTCATCTTCTTTTATATCGCCGTCATCGTTATTCTACTTCATTGTCGGCAGTGTCGAGTTTGTGCAGGTGTGCGTTTTGTTTGATACGTGACAAGTGTCGCTACACCGTCGTCGACGTGCCGAACGCGATACCGACGCACGGGCAGAATGATATGAGTACGTTTGGCAGGTGAGTGACAGCTCGTTTTTTCTTTCTTCCATTTTGTCTTTTCTCTCTCTCTCTCTCTCTTTCTCCCCTTTTTTTTTCTTTCTGATTCTTTTATCAACCTTATCCTTTCGTCGAACCTCGTTGATTTTAGGATTTCGCCAGACCATGTGTTTTAATATCGATCGATCGAAGATTCGAATAGAAAAGTCAAACCCAAATCGTTGGTTGAAATAAATTTGATATTTCTCTTTTTTTTTTAATTTTTTTTTTTTTTTTCATTCGTACTAAATAAAAAGAATCGTGTCGGTTAATTTTCAGTTAACATAGTAGGTACGCATCAACGAGCCATGTGTCTACGAACGATGGAAATGAGACAGAGGGATTCGGGACGATTAGAACGAACGAGAGGGAGAACGAGAGAGAAAGAGAGAAGGGGAAACACAACTACGGGAAGGGTGTCAAAGTGAGAGAGGAAACGCATCTGACCCAGTGACCCTTCTTGCTTCGACCTCTCCTCTTGCCTTCCTTCCGCCAGATTCCACACTCCTTCGGGCTTCTAAGCCCTCACACACGACCCTTTCGAAATCCTCCAACTCCTCTTTCTCGAGGGATCCTACAAAACTCCGACAAAATTTCACGAGAAATCTAAGAAATCATTTATTTTCGCTTCATCATCCTTTGATTAATGAGTTAAGAGATGTAACAAAAAAATCTATGAGTATCGATCTTGAGAAAAGAAGAAGAAGAAAAAAAGGAAAAGAAAAACATTTACGAAGTATCGTCGGACTGTATTTTCGCTAATAAGTAAACAAAGATTCCGTCGTGAGTTAACAGTAGACTCTCATCGTCGTTATTGCAACGATCTAACGACGAATCTGTCAGTAACTGTCTTCATCAATCACTCGAAGAAAATCGTAACTTCTTAAGAACTCGTTAGTTTTCGAATAATTTTCATCAATGAGAAACATTTTCAATGAATCTACGTTAGATGGATGGGATCTAACAGGAGATTTGGATTTTTAATGAAATCTAACAGCGAGAAAGGTGCCGACGTGTGTGATTATCTTAAGAAAGCGTGAGATTGCGTGCGTGGGCCGCATGTCGGTTTCGGAGCGACTTAAAGCGCACATTGGGAGCCCTTATTGTTGAGCGATCTCTCGAAGGGTCGCCGCGTCGCTCCCCTAACGTAAACAGCCCTTGGTCGTCGCCTAAGGGTAAAAGAGAAGGAAGGATAGAGCGGGGTGGGATAGGCGGATCCTTATTAAAAGTCATAAGAGAAGTAAATTTTTCATTGTGAAGCAATTAAAATCCATATTGATATAGACAGGGTGATCGAATGTATCGTGTGTTTCCTATTACATAAAAATAACGTTACATAGTTACCTAAAAGCCGAAAGCTCCCTTTCCTAAAGCTCACTTGGAAAGCTCAAGCTTTCTGAGACTCGCACCGCTGGAGATCGAACACGCACGTTCTCTTCTCTTACCCGTCTATATTTATGATCCTTTGTCTAACTCTAAAACTTTAAATATAGACAATCATCGGAGGTTTATTTATAACGGCGCTCCTTGAATTATTTTTAAACGAACACGCCGATTCCCTATAACTATGCCGGCGAGATTTCTTTCGACTAAGACGCGTCGGGTTAATGCGTTTCGCGTATAAAACGTGCGTTATCGTGGTATAGCTCGTTTGTCGGCTTGGTAAAGAGCTCCCTACTACTTACTACCACGAGTATCGCTCATATATTTCTTCTTTTTATTTTGTATTATTTTATTTATTTTCCTTTCTTTCTTTTTTGTTTTGT
>NC_057687.1:5787918-5812918 GCF_014466175.1 Vespula pensylvanica | reverse complement strand
TCTCTCTCTCTCTCTCTCTCTCTCTCTCTCTCTCTCTCTTTCTCTTTAAAACATCGTACTTGACTTTGACCGATCTAATGAATATCATATTATCGTTCGAAGAGAAAATAATATAGGCAAAAGGTATTATTCCTCTATCGGAATTACTTAATCGTCGTGGTTCGATTTTATACCGATCGATATGTCGACGTTAACGAGATAATTGTTTAAAACGATGGAAGATGATCGTTATGCATAGCTTTGATTCGTTGGAGAATAAAATTTTAACGAACGATCACAGTGATACGAGTTCGCGAGATATCTCGTCCGTCGGATGCGTAACCTGAAAAACTCGCGATCTACATAAGCGTGAATGATAACAGTAATAATTAATCGATTATTATTATAAACCGAATGTGATAATGTGAATTGAAACGAGTGGATATAATTGTATGGAGACATTTAAGTGATTTAACATCTCTTACCTACTTATAGAAGAAACATTGCCGCATAATCAAGATAAACTACATATCTTTCGTGATTAATTGTAAATGATCCTATTAAAAATTCATTAAATTTAGTTACGCACGCATGCTCTCTCTCTCTCTCTCTCTCTCTTTCTCTTTCTCTTTCTCTTTCTCTTTCTCTTTCTCTTTCTCGTTCTCTTTCTGACGTTAAACGAAGCGATGCAATCTTGTAGTTTTCAAAACAAAAACTTCCAACAAGACATATCTAAGCACACTACTAATTCACACAGACCGACTAAATATTTCTCATGTAACTTTTCGACACGAATTTCTAATGGTCCAGCGACTTTAGTATTTATTATTTACAACGAAAGTCAAAAGGATACTTTCGTTCAACTCCTGTTGAATCTCGAAATAGAATAGATATATTCTCGGAATTGCTACATATTAATAATTAAATGTCTGCTATATCGATCCTAGAGTATATAATGACAATTAATAATAAATTTTCAATGGTACGAAAGCGTGCCGATGATATGGTTGTTAACGTTACGAAATAATATTACAGTCGACGTTAACTATACAAACGTACATATGTATATGTATACACTTACGTAAGTAGATACGTGTGCAAAACTTTCAAATGATTCTTCGAAAATCTCCCAGGTACCTTGTATCGTGACAAAGTCTCGGAATTGTTCATAGAAATATCGGATCACAGTCGAGATAATCATGTCGGTCATCGCCTCGTTAAATAAACTTTAAGAAGATGACAGTCGTACATTGAAAGAAGTTAATATCTCTGGATGATATCAAAAGGTATCGTTTTCATCTTATTCATATTATCTTATGCTTGCATTCTGTATACATGTCACATAAGTATAACATAATAAACGTATATAATATACGTTGGAATATTCATATTATTCAACTTGTCAGTTTCCATGCATTTTTATACAATAATTCTTTCAAATACAATTTTATCATTTCTCTCTCTCTCTCTCTCTTTCTCTCTCTCTCTCTCTCTCTCTCTCTCTCTCTCTCTCTCTTGAACCAAATTCCATGAGTAGATGTACCAAAAACAAAACAAAAAAAAAAACAAAAAAAGAGAGAGAGAAAAAAAGAAAGAAAGAAAGAAAATAGAATGAGTAGATATATTCGTACATCGGAACGTATGAATAGTGGCAGATAGTCGAAGTACCAGAGCGTCATAGGATCGTGCGTGAGCGCATCGTCCATACATATGCTTTGTTCTTGATGTATGGACCGGTTACATGTTCGTTTGTTCGTTCGTTCGTTCGTTCATTCGAGTTCGTCGAGATAGCACTATGTCTATATAACGTACACGTGGATATTTTTCTCTCTTTCTACATGTCTCTCTCTCTCTCTCTCTCTCTCTCTCTCTCTCTCTCTCTCTCTCTCTGTATTTCTCTATAAGTTCCTAGGAACTGTAAGTAGAAGCGAGACATAGGTCGTGCGCGTTGATATGTGAGGGTACACGCGACGTTCGGAGGGGCCGCTCGCGAGGAGAACTCTAACGCGTTCCAGATGCTGAGCGCTTTGTTCCCATCCCGGTGCGTGCTCTTTCGCGATGCCTTTGCTCCTCCTGACACATCCACCCTCTCCTCCTTTTTTTCCATCGAATATATCTATCTAATTCTTTCTCTCTATCTAATTTTTCTTCTTGTTTTTTGTTTTCCTTTTCTTTTCATTTCATTTTTATTCCTTCTAATTTCTTTTCTTCTCATCGTTCATTTTCGTTTTCTCTCTCGCACGGTTCGTCTTTCGATTTTTTTCTCTTCTTTGCCCTCTTCATCCCTTCTGAGAGTGTCTTTTACGAGGGCGGCTTCCACTTTTCTTTCTCTCGAACTCGCGACGTGCCTGCACGTGTAACGTATAGTATTATATCTGCTCTCTCTCTCTCTCTCTCTCTCTCTATCTTTCTCTTTTTCTCTCTCTTTCTTTTTCTCTTTCTCTCTCTTTCTTTCTTAATACAGTCCTAACGAAAGAAGGAGAGGGTGAGGGCAGCGCGGAAGGACGGCTTCGTTCGTCGGGGAGGAGGACCGAGGAAGCGACCTAAGGTTCCAGCAACTTGACACTGAACACATGGCCCCACTTCTCCTTAAACCCACACTCGGCCAGATTCTCCTCTACCTCCTTCTCCTTCTCCCCTTCCTCTTCCTCCTCCTCCTCCTCCTCTTTCTCCTTTTCCTCCTTCATTCTCTTTCTTCGACTTCGTCGTCTGTTTCTTCTTCCTCGTCTTCTTCTTCCTTTTCTTTTTATTCTTCTTCTTCTTCTTCTTCTTCTACTGCTTTTCCAAGTCCTCCTCCTACGATCATTACCTTACCTCTTCGTATTCTTATTCTTCGTCCTTCTTCATCCACGAGCATGAGTTCATCGTGCTTGAAATCATAATTACCAATCGATTAGCATAATCGATAACATATAATTCACGAAGAGAAGAAAGAAAAATAAAAAAGAAATAAATAAATAATTCGTTCTTATCAATGGTTAACACGAAACCCCATCGTTTATATTATATCTTACATGGACTTGTTTATATTACTTTCATATATCTTAATCGTTAATCGTGTATTCTGTGATTCTAGTCAACTCTAAGGATATATTTAATCGGAAAATGTTGAAAATATCGAGTTTCGTAGGATGAATCTCTTCTCGTCGTCCTCCGAGATATTTCCTTCGATAAAGTTCAACCGGGTACGCTCGTTTCGCCGGTAATCGCGTTACGACAATTAATCAGGACAGCTCGATACCTCGCTCTCGAGCTCGCACACGCTCACGCGAGCTTTAATAATCCATCTTCTCTTTCATTAACGTCCGCCGTATCCGAGAAGAATTTGCATATCGCACAAAGCGTACGTACTCTCTTTCTTTCTCTCTTTCTTTCTATCTTTTCTCGTTTCGTAGATGTTTCACTCGTCGTGAAAATGGAAGAACACGATTCCTATTCGTTCTCTCATATTCCTTTTTCTCGTCCCATTCAAAAAATTCTCTCTTTCTCTCTCTCTCTCTCTCTCTCTCTGTTCAATTCTTCTTTCTTTCTCTCTTTCTTTTGGCGTAGGCAATTTTTCAGAGGCAAATTTTCGATCGATAACTATTTCTTTCGTCGAAAGAATTAAATTTATAAAAAGTAATCTATCTACTCAGATGATACTTTTTTAACAGGTTCGAGAAAAAAAGAAAGAAGAAATATCCTTCTTAGAGTCTAAAAAAGATTTAGAAACTGAAAGCGAGGAAAGATCGAAAAAAAAGGGTCTGAAAGAAGGGTCTGAAAAAAGTGAAGTATTTCGATGTTAAGGTCGCTTGATAACGAAAGATTACTTTTTACGATGGCCACGTTTGTCCCTATACGAGAAAACGAAAATCTTTAAAATATTTTTATATGTAATTCAACGCGTAGATACGTATATTCTTATTACGTCACTCGTCGCCTCGCGTAAAAATTTGCAAGTGACGTCTTCTTGAGATACTTATTTAAAAGATAAATCCGTTCGGAAGCTCGCAATTTTTCGTCTGGAATAATTTCTTAAATCGTATCGCTCATCGGTTCGAAAGAGAAAAAAAAAAGAAAAAAAAAAGATAGAAGAAGAAGAAGAAGAAGAAGAAGAAGAAAGAAAGAAAGAAAAAAAAAAGAAAAATGATAAAATAAGAGCCATCCTCTCTTTTAACATAAACTTCGTATCAAAGCATAAGTTTTCGTGGGGTTTAGGTATGCGAAGATTTTTGGCGGAGAAAAAAAATATTATCCTATCTTCCGCCGTCTCTGTAACGATGATGCTGGGAAAGGAAAAAAGTATGGGAGCAGTAGAGGGGAAGGGGGTTAAAAGAAGAGGGTGCGAGTTACGGAGGCTCGTGCTGATAACATATTCTTGGTAGGAGAAGAAGAAGATGAAGAAGATGAAGAAGGATGAAGAAGAAGTATGAGAAGAAGAAGAAGAAGAAGAAGAAGAAGAAGAAGAAGAAAAAGAAGAAGAAGAAGAAGAGGACTGACGGAAGATTGCTTTTACAGCGACCGACAGAGCGTACGTTGTCGGTTCCTCTGAGTTCGTCGTCGTCGTTGTCGTCGTACCTTGCTTCTGCGTTTCTCGTTCGTCGTTGTCGAGAAAACTTAGAGAGAGGGAGAGAGAGAGGGAAAGAAACAGAGAGAGAGAGAGAGAGAGAAAAGATGCAAGAGTAGTAGTGATGGTACGCCGACGACGACGACGGACTTCATCCTCGTCGCGTTGTCACACGAGCAACGTCATTGGTACGTTGCTGTTAGAGAAGTGTTAGTGTATTAGTATTAGTGTCAGTGCTCGCTACACCAGTCAGTGTCTCTCTTTTCCTCGCTCCTTCTCACTCTCTCTCTCTCTCTCTCTCTCTCTCTCTTTCTCTCTGTGTCTCTCTGTGTGTGCGTGGGTGTGGTCCGGAGCCGCTCATACATAAACAAGAGATCGGCCGTCGCAGCTTCAAAAGAAGAGACGCTTGCTGGGACTCCATTATGTAGAGCATATCCCACGGCGCTTCTATAAAGAATACTAACGATATGGCTTTTCTCTCCTCGCTACGGTTTTCCCGCTTCCTATCGTCTTTCTTACTCTTCTTCTACTTCTTCTACTTCTTACGCTTTTTCTTATTCTTTTCTTCCTCTCTTTTCCTACATTTTTCTCTTGAAAAACTGTTATTAATAATCTTTCTCGATCATATTCGTCATTCATATTTCTAATGATTTTCTTTGTCATTCTCGGCAATCATTCGTAATTACATATGTACAATTCATTAATTAATGGAATCTTCCTTTTTCTTTCTTTTCTTTTTTTTTTTTCTTGATTTCATGACGTTAATATATGAGGTATAAGAAGAGAAATACCGTAGGATTCCCCCTTTGGGTATTCGTCGAAGAGGATGCAAATAAATCGTCCTCTCGAGTACGTAATTTCTTGAACGATTGCGAACGGAGGTATGATAAAGGATTATTGAAATAATGAGAAAGAGAAAAGGAGAGAAAAATTAATGACCTCTTATCGGCATTCTATACTTCTTCTTCCTTCTTCTTCTTCTTCTCCTTCTTCTTCTTCTTCTTCTTCTCGAAAGAGAGAGAGAGAGAGAGAGAGACAGAGACAGAGAGAGAGAGAGAGAGAGAGAGAGAGAGAGAGAGAGAGAGAGAGATAGAATCTGTGGTAGAATAAAATTAGTTAATGACGCTCGTTTTCTTTCTCTTTCTCGTCTGCATAATCAGCGCTCGGTTGACTTAATTATATTACTTTCTCACGGGGATCCTCTCTCTCTCTCTCTCTCTCTCTCTCTCTCTCTCTTTCTATCAAAGAACGATATAATGAATTTTTTATAACTTTCTTACGGATTTATTCCACGTCGAGATTCTTTCGCCATGGGCACATCGGGTTTTCTTATCTCCAGATGAGAAATTCTAAAATTACTATTCTCTCGTAAGACTAATCATCGATAAATATTTGTCATATTTAATGAAAATTTGTTATTCAAAAATAACAAATTTTCTTGAATATCAACGAACACCTATATCTTATGAGAAATTTATTTTTTCTTTTTTTCTTTTCATCGTCTCGTAAATCCGTTGTTACTTTACCACGGATCGATGACAAACAAAATGATGTTATGAAGAAAACAAACTTGGGATAGTTGGAAATCATCATTGTCTATGTTTTAGGCCACTTTTCACTTAACTCAAAGCCTCTGTCATTTCTCTTGTTAGACGAACCAAAGGGGGGTCTTTCACTCTCTTTCTCTCTCTCCCCCTCTCTCTCACTCTCTCTCTCTCTCTCTCTCTCTCTGTCTCTGTCTTTCTCTTTCTTTCTCTTAGTCACCCTTAGCTTTCTTGCCTTGCTTTAACTGGCGGAAGTCGAATCGACTCTCTTCCAGCAACAGCAGCATCAGCAGCAGTACCATAGCAGTCGTGCACCCCTGCCTTGCTACTTGAGCCCGAACAGATGCTGCATCCCCAAAAAGCCACGTTCCCATTGTACCACTAATAGAAAGTCAAGCGTCGGGCTTACGTTCTCTCTATCTCTCTTTCTTTCTGTTCACTGACTCGACACATGCACGGAAAAATCTCAGCACTTGGCCTCTAGAGTTTCTCTAATCGACTTTGCCTTTCCCCACCACGATAGTCTTTAAAAAAAGGGGAATGAGTTTACTCTCTCTGTCTCTGTCTCTCTGTTTCTCTCTGTTTCTCTCTGTTTCTTATTGTCTTTAATAAAAACATTACTAATTGTATTAAAACTTTTTTTTCTATATATAAATATTATTTCTTAAATACACATATACACATAACATTTTTAAATGGACGATTCGTAGTCTTCTGATTTTTGATTTGAGTTCTTAAACATGATTACTTGTTTAAGAAATCTCCCAACCACTTGCTTTATGATTTAAACGTAAAGATACCATTGACATTGGTCTATTTTATCGTAAATTTCAAAGCTGTTGTCATATATATATATATATATATATATATATATATATATATATGTATATACTTACATGTAAAAGGTTACATCATGATTTATAAAGTAAGCTGGAGAAGAGACGAACAGATTTTTATGATCATCGATTATTATCAAAGATAGTTGTCTAATTAGCATAAGAGTCTAGAACGTGTCTGTGTCAAGGAATCGTCCATGGCTGCTGGGTAAAAGCCGGACATACGAGCGTCGATGCTAATCACGTACTTTTGACGATAAAATTCGTACTTTAGAAAAAAAAAAAATGAAAGAGAGAAAGAGAAAGAGAATGTAAGCGTTAAAGGTGAAATTTTCTATATGTTCATTTGGTAAGATCCTCGACTCATCGACTCTTACATGTTACGAGCGTTGGCTAATTAGTCGAACGATAAGTTTTCACGTTCCTTATAGATACTTCGTTCACGATTTAATGAGCGCGAGAGAGTGAGATAGAAAGTATAATTTATTCGTTCGTTCGATTGCGTGCAAATTATCGCAGTTATTGCCAAAAAAGCCGTGGGAGATATCGATAGCGAGCGAGTTCGAAGCGTGTTCACAGACACGTCCATTTCTTCATACAAATGACTCGTAAAATGTGACTTCTTTCTTTTTCTATCTTTTTCTTTTTTTTTTCTTTTTTTTTTTTACAATCGTTCAGAAGCCATCGAGAAAATACATACTCGTTTTATTCGTAAAAAATGCAAAAATAATTAGAAAAATAGAAAAAAGAAATACAATTTTTGATTATTTCATCGATTTTTGTCGACGCAATTCTTATCGATCTTTTTTTAAGTAAAAATGATAGAAAGACAGAGAGAGAGAGAGAGAAAGAGAGAGAGAGAGAGAGAGAGAGAGAGAGAGAGAGAGAGAGAAACAGAAAGAAAGAGAGAGAGAAAGAGAGCATGATTTTAAATATAGCCATAACATTACTTTCAGTGATACTTTATCTTAAGAATAAATGTAACTGGGATGTTCGACCTTTCTCGATAAGACACTAATGTGCTTTGCTCGAGCGAGATAATCCTATCGGAGGCACTTAAATGTACTATACATCAATAACGTTACAATTTCATAATGATTTACATACAATGTTGGTTATAATCGAAGAATGGTAATACGATTAATAATTTACGATTATTATTTTCACTTTTATCCTTTCTTTCGTAATATCAACTTTCTATCTTCCTTCTTACTTAGAAAAATTTCGCATTTAATTGTCGTTTCGAAGAAAAAAAAGAAAAAAGAAAAAAAAAAAAAAGAAAAAGAAAAAAATGATCGAGAAAAACACGACCTTGAATTTCGCTATGCAAAGAGTAGAGAATAGATTCTTCTAAAAAAATATTCCGTATTACGGAAAAACAGTGATACGATAATAAAAACGCGAGCTAAACCATGATGCTTAATTTTTTTTTTTTTTTTTCGGAGGGTTACGAAGAAAACGGGAAAATGTGATGATGAAAGGGTTCGAAAGGGAAGCCATCGATAATAATAATTTCATAATTTATACAAAAACTCGTACTTGACGTCGCGCCACTTATAAGCTACCCTCTGTCGTTTCTAAATAATAATACCTAACGTTGAAAACGAACGACGAGCGAACGAACGGCGAGCGAACGACGAAAAATTTCCACACCGACGTAATTTAATTTATTTTCCTTTCGAGAATCACCTAGCATCGTACAATGAAGAGGAGGCGCTCCGCGTGCGCGCTCGCGCGCACAGACCCAACCGCGTATTCCGCATAATATTTTCAGGAAAAATTGCTCGCGTAATTGCTGGTTTCGCGAGGTTAATGAATCAGTATCTGAATGAATGGAGATTGCATGGCAGCCGGAGGAGAGTACTTAGCAAGGCAGAAAGGGGGTGGCTCGTCGTCGTTAATTTATCTCCGTAGCGTTCTCGTAACGGTCTCTGCTTGTGGTTTATCGATGTCAGCCTGTTATCGAGCACACAATACAAGAGACATATGTACGTACATACGACGAAAGTACGAGATCTGAACTTCGATCCGAATTTCACGAATCTCTAAACATAATGTTCCTCGAAAATTCTACGATCTCAGTCGACTTCCTTGGAATAATTTTTTTGTCGTTTTTGTTGTTTTTTTTTTTTTTTTTTCTTTTTTTTCTTCTTCTTCTTCTTTTTATCATTCCGAACCGACGATATAAACGGGAGTCAAGATGAGTAGAATTAAAAAAAAAAAACTCGTTTCATCGATCGAGATACACTTGTACGATAGCCAATTTTCATGTTTTATTCTTTGAATAGTTTTTAAAGTTCATCGAAATAATTACACGGAGGATCGATTCGAGTACGTAAAAAGTTAATAATATTTTTTTCAATTCTTCACGCGAGAAAACTGTTTCATTCATTCTTTAGAAAGAAAAAAACGAGAGAGAGAGAGAGAGAGAGAAGAAATAAAGAAAACATCCGATCGTTAACGAGAATATTCATTTTGATCGAATAGTTTCGGAATCATTTTTATTTTTTCTTTTTTTTTCTTTTTCTTTCTTCTGCAATTTTCTTCCTCAACACCATCGATTGTATTTTAATTAACGAATAAAATTGAAAAAGGTAGAGAAACTGTTCACGCGTGATCTCAAATTGAGTCGAGTGTGAACGACGCATAAGTTTCTCATGCACGCGCGAGCAAGAAAGCACGTGCTCGGTGCGCGCCAATTCGCCATTAGCATTGGCCACTCACAATCTCTGCGTGGAAACGCTGCGTGGCGTGTTTCGTTCATGCATGCGCCGCTTCGCTTGGCATTATTCGTTTCAACAAAAGCATGAGTGAGATAGCGAAACATACATTTACAATATATCTGTGTACATTGTATATACGTGTATATATGTATGTATATTGGTAATAAAGTACAGACGTCTCGCCGACTAGGTTGGTTATCATCGTTAGCCTCCCGCCACTAACAAGATGATCTCGAGATCGTTTTTCCTTCTAAGAAGTTGACCGATCGATCGCATTTTCATGTGACTTCCGCATTTTCAACATGGAAATATATTTATTTATTTATTTGCGTAGATATAAGCATGCATGGATTAGCCACTGAGATCATAAAAAAATCTTCGTTATCGCGACTTAGTAACTTAGTTTAATTTCACATGACTTCGGTTCGGATTCTTTTCGTCTTATATTATATATTTAATCTCTCGAAGCGATCGGGAATCTTGAATTTAAATAGACAGATAATTATAGATATATTCATCGATATATATATATATATATATATATATATATATATATATAAAATTCGAGATGAACGTCAAAGAAAAATTGGTTAACGTCAGATGGTTGAGGAATGAGGAGACAAAGAAGTGGGTAATCAAATCAGTGAAAGTCTTTTTTGCAATTTCGAGAGAGCGTTGTAGATCGACGAAATTGAGCCGCGAGCGTTATTGACCTCGTAACCTCACTCGAGTCCGGCAACAGAAGATAATCGAAGAAACTGACTCTTCTCTCCTCGTCTCTCGTTCATCATTCTCTCTTTTTCTCTCTCTCTCTTTTTCTTTCTCTCTCTCTCTTTCTCTCTCTCTCTCTCTCTCTCTCTTTCTCTCTCGCACCGACCGATCAAGAGAAAAAGAGAGAAAGAGAGAAAGAAAGAGAGAGAGAAGAGAGAAAAGAGAAAGAACGTTACGACACTCGCACGCAATACAATAATTCATACTCGATAATCGCGTTTCATTATTGCGTCTCTTCTTACGACCGCGATTACATAATGCGAGCAGAGTGATCGAGCGTGAGCACGCGCGCGCACGAGCCATCGTCTTCGGCGTTCCTTTCGCAGACACGTACGTTCGTTCGATCGTCGTACGATTTAGATTTAGATTTGGTCATTTGTCGACGGAAATGAACGTACGAAGACGGGCCAGTCCGTATCTAAATTAACGCCCGGTAAACCAGATGCCATCTCTTTCCCTCTCTCTCTCTCTCTCTCTATATGTCTCTCACTCTCTTTCTATTTCTCTCTCTTTCTCTTTCTGTTTCACGACGAACGAGAGTATACGAATCTAAGAAGCGACTAACCTACTCTCTCTCTCTCTCTCTCTCTCTTTCTCTAGCTACGACTAGATGCTTCGAGCTTCGAGTTGCTATCTAAAAGCGCAACATACGGTGACACTATCTCTCTCTCTCTCTCTTTCTCTCTCTTTCTCTCTCTCTTTCTCTCTCTTTCTCTCCCTAAGGAGATTTCCGTCGGACGTGTTTCTTGAAGCATGGAAGGCGATGGGGGTTCGATGGCCTTTCCGATCTCCTCTCTCGATATCGCTCGAGAGCACCTTTTGCCAAGCGATTACGACAGGAGAGGAGAGAAGACTTCTCGTAAAAAAGTGTTGAAACTCTCGGCGAATTCTCGGTGAAGTTATCCAAAAAAATATAAAACAAAAAAAAAACCAAAAAAAAAAAAGGTAAAGAAAGAAGCAGACTACGATGCTTAAGATCAAAACCCCCGCCCTAATGTCAGACCGCGATGTGTTACCTCTGCCTCGACCTTTCTCTCAAAGCGAAAAGAATAAAAGGCAGAGAAAAAACGATTAAAGCAAAATAAAAGTACAAAAAAAAAAACCAAATCGAAAATAAAAAACAAAAAAAAATATATATACACACACATATATGTATATATATATATATATAAAAAAAAGAAAAGAGCTTTGAAAAAGCGGGAGAGAAATAGAATAAAAGTAAAATAAAATAAAAAAGAGACAACGATAAAACAAATATAAAAAATAAACAGCAAAAAACAACAACAAACGACAACAACAACTGAGCAGTGTTTCCCTTGTGTTGCAGACCGAGAATGTCCTCAAAGAGGAAGTCGCCACCAACGAAGCTATCGGAGGGCGGGGGCGGTGCGGGTACAGTGTCGAGCGGAGGCAACGAGGAAGAGGAGGACACGGGCTCTTCGGTGGTGACTGCCGCTGCTGTTGGAGGAGGAGGTGGTGGTGGTAGTAACAGTGGTGCAGCCACCACTGCTACCACTGTTCCTGGTGGTGGTGGTGGCGGCAACGGAGAAGAGAACGCTGCCTTGGAGGCGTCGGTCCCTGCGACTGTCCCTGTGACGAACGAAGAGGGTCGTATTTTGGACGTCGAAGAGTGTTACTCTCAACAGAGAGGAGGAGGCCAGGAGTGCGAGTCCTCCGGGTGTTCCTCGCCGGCGACGACCAGCGAACCGGATCTTCGAGACTCGCCTTCACCTTCCTCGAATTCCATTCGTGCTGCCAAAAGGCAGAGGCTCCTTTTCCTTTCGAATCAAGAAAACGCGAGTTCCCTGTCTTCTACGGGCCCCTATCATCATCCTCATCATCATCATCACCATCACCATCACCACCATCATCATCACCATCGAGCGAATACGACTTCCTCCTCGGCATCATCCTTAACAGGCCTTCACGAGGCTGCTAGTTCCTCCGAGTGTGGTTCGCCGCCTACTCTTCTCAACGTCGATTCTTATTATCAACCACATCACAACGATAATAACAACACCGTTACCCAAAATAATAATCACAGTAACAACGGCACCGGCATCACCACCACCGCGACTACTACCGTTGCTAGTAAAAGATCCATGGACGACGTTCTCAAGAGGCTAACCTGTAAGATGAACAGCGAGTCTCTTTCCCTTCAGGACGATGTCATGGATAACAGGCGGAGTGCCACGCCCCCAACTGGACACAATTCGCATAGGTTTGTGTTGCTCTTGAAAAAGCCTTTTATCAACGAGCTCTTTCGTTCCTCGTCTGTCTGTGTGAGTTTGTGTCTCTGGATGTGTGCGTACGTTCGATGATCGTAGGAAGAAATTAAGGATGACTTTCGAACCCGAGTGAAATTACTAAATGCGAATACGTGAGACGATAAATCGTTGTGCATTGTGTCCGAGAGATAAGGGACCCATCGTTCAGACAGAAATCACGGAAAGCTTTACGTACCGAGCTGTCTGAGAATTAATGGACCGATAATTAGCATTTCCAATACAATTTTTTACTTAGTCGAGATATTTTACTTTTATGCGACGATTGACACTTCCCTTCTTCCTTTCAATAGAACATCGGACTTATTATTCTGATGTGTTATTAACATACTTATACTAATTACGAAAATTGATAAGGTAAATCGAGCAACTCGTTCGATAACAAATTTATCGAAATAATACGATCTGTCGAAATGAATCAGGTATTACATTATAGGATCATTCTTAGATTTCTAACTCGTGAATTTCGATCTAACTCACGTTGTCCACTTTTAAAAAGATCGATCTCGTGATCCATAAGCAATATAGACAATATAGAGCAAATAGACACTCTGAATTATTATTAATTATCGATTCGGGAGACAGCAAAGCAGACAAACAGAGAGAGAGAGAGAGAGAAAGAGAGAGAGAGAGAGAGAGAGAGAGAATTCGCCTTCCTTAAAATCTTATTCCTGTTTTACGCCGATTCTTCTTGACGCTTATCATTTAACGATAAGATTCGAGAAGAGTACAGTCTTACGTCGAACTTCGTTACGCAACATTTACATATAATACATATAAATGTGTACGTGTGCGCGCGTATATATATGTTTGTGTGTATAAATCTATATTATATGTCTCTTATAAAACATAATTCGCAATATTCGAGCTATCCTAATCAAAAGTTAAGCGACAATATGATATTTTCATCACGAAAGGCCATCATCTGTCAACCTTCTTTTTATAATTAGGATAGGAATCGTTCGAAATTGTCGATCCATTTCGTTTCGTCTCTGTCGTGACATTTCTATTAACTCGATCGTATGTATAAACTATTACCAACGGAGAAAGAAAACGGAATATTTATATAAAATTATTCTCCGCTCGTTCATCAGAACTTTTCTTTTAGAAATTTATCATAAATCGTCTTACTACTACTAACATGCGAATCCTGTCGCAAGTAGAACATTCGAAGCGTCAACGTTTTTGGCTGAGAATATAAATGTGCCAACGCTCTCAATGAACGTTTCTTTAAAAGCGATCATTGTACTCATGAAAAAGAGAGAGAGAGAGAGAGAGAGAGAGAGAGAGAGAGAGAGAGAGAGAGAGATAGAATCATAAAACAAATCTCTTTTTCTCAAAATTGAAACAAAGCCACGATGATGGCAGTGAAGAAAAAATAAGATTCTCGATAAAGCTTTCGTTGAGAGCACTTTCGAATATGTAATATATTTCGTGAAATATATTCTCTTTTCTCTCTCTCTCTCTCTCTCTCTCTCTCTCTCTCTCTCTCTCTCTCTCTCTCTCACTTTCTCGTTTTCAAACACGCAAAAGACAAAGAGTCATTGTGTAAATACGATGAGTAAAAGGAACGAAATTATTTTTGAAATAAACTTTCTAATAGATTCTTAAATTTATATGTTATCTTTGATCGAATGAACGATCGATAAGATATTATCTTTCATATAATACATGGTTGTTAATGAACTTCAGCGGAAATACCCTCCGTTACACGTGCTTCGAGAAACGAGTAAGCCGACATATCCAGAGAACAGAATCGAGACGATAATCGTTCCTAGGTAATCAGTTCCGTCGATGAATTGATTCGTTGTAGAGAAATCGTAATTATAACGAGTAATTTTTTTTTCTTCCTTTATCTTTTCCTTCGTGTTTCTATTCATTCTAATTCTCGTACAATATACAATGTCGCGGAGACAGAGTGAAGATTGTGTCAGCACGTGGCTTATTACCGATCTCTGGCATACGTCATATAAGTAAAGTGGTCGATTATGGGATCGTTATCGTCTTCCGAGGCATTATATGCTTTTTGTTTCTCGAACGAAACGGCAACTGATCCAACGAATAAGAACATTTTAAAGCTGACTCCGATCGTCCGAGGAAACGTTTTATACATCCTCGTCGTCCGTCTTTCTTAGAATAATGTAGAGAAGAGATGTATTATAAGAAGAGAGGCCTATACATATTATCTCTCTCTCTCTCTCTCTCTCTCTCTCTCTCTCTCTCTTCCTCTCACACGTACACTCTGTTCGGTACGATAATATGTCGAAGAAGCTCGTGAAGATCCTACGATTTGTTATTTCCTTCTAACGTTGATTGAACGTTATTTTATTTGATTTGATTTTATTTCCTGAATTTTTTTCTTTCGCGAGTACCAAGATCGAATTTATGTGGAAACCAAGACATAATTTGTACGAGCTCGATTTATACTTTTCCCTCGTATCGTATAACCCAAGCTACGATCGTTACTCGCACGTACTAGGTATATAGATTACAGCAAAAAATATCCGAATAGGCCAGTGAGTGAGCGTACAAATAAGTAAGAGAGAAAGAGAGAGAGAGAAAGCGATAATGTGCAATCCAATCCCACGTCTTCTTGATGTATTTATCGAACGTACGCGAGTGAACTTGGCAAAGGCAGATGAAGCGGGACAGAACCGTGCCAACCCGTTGCTCCTTTAGCCACATCGAAAATCGTTGCTCGCGGCCAATATTCTTCCAAAATTTTCGCCAAAAACGCGTACAAGTTGGTCGTTCGATTTCTACGTGACGTTTATCTCTCGTTTGGAGTACGTTCAATTCTTCGTATCATCCGTTGTCATTTACACAAAAGGAAAATCGACGTTTATTATTCTGACAGATCGATGACGCTCGGCTTTTGCCGTCATCGGTTTCAACGTAAACGTAAAATGTGTAGTAGAAAGACTAACCCGACTCAATGACGAATAATTGTATGTTGTGTTGGAACTATAACACGATCCAAGAATAATAATACCTACTCTTTCCACGACTACGAGATAAGTGACACGAATTTTCGCTAAATTCGAAGATTTCGTCATGTTCCGAGCATTCCGAGATCGGTTACCTCGAACTATCTTATTAATCGTTCACGTTTCGAGCCGTACGAGTATTCGTTGCTGGTAAGATTGAAATCGTATTTGAAATCGCGATCGATATATCTGGCGCGTTTAACAATGTGTGATAAGTAAGAACAGTGATCCGTGTGAACTTATTCACGTTAATGAGTTGAACTATTTTACTTTTCTTTTCTTTTCTTTTTTTCTTTCTTTTTTTTATATGGAAGATACAAATTATTCACCTTCGTGTGCGATATTTTGCATCTTAAATAATTCAATGATCGATCATCGATCTCGCTGACGTACGACGATTCGCAGGCTAAATTTATGAAAGGAAGAAACGTAGGTGATAATTTAGAAGCAAACGACATCCTTGCGTGTCTCATCCTCGGGAATCTTGAATGATCTTCTCGAAAAAAAAAAGAAAGAAAAAGAAGAAAAAGAAGAAAAAGAAGAAGAAGAAGAGGAGGAAGAAGAAGAAGAAGAAGAAGAAGACGAAGAAGAAGAAGAAGAAGAAGAAAAAGAAACACTTGCTCCTAACGTCCTAAAACCTTTCCACGAAGGTCAGAAGAATTTTCTTCAGAAATTCTCTCTAACACGCTTTTCAGCGTGGAACTGCGAGGAATGAAGAAGTTGTTTAGGAACAACGTAACGAGCCGTGGCATACTCGAGACCTACCGTGTAACAGCTTTGTTGCGTGCTGCAACTCGCGAACGTATATCATTACTCGGGCTTTAATCTCATCCACTAAGAACGCACGAGTCATATTACGAGGCGTGTGCTCGTCTATCCATAGATATGGATGACCAGTAACTAAGAATACAAGAGAGAGAGAGAGAGAGAGATAGAGAGAAAAAGAGGGAGAACGCCTAACGTCCTGTACGTTGCCTTAAGACATTCTAAATTTAAACGTTATTCGATAAAAGCCTTTGGAACGAGCGTAACGTTATTCCGAGTGAGACCGATAACAGCGTTACAAGACGTCTTCTCTATTCTATCTATGTGTGACGTGTTCCCTATCGAACGAGCTTTTCTCGTAAACCTTTCGTCTCGAGAATGTTACGGGGAGATTTCCAACGTTACGTTTAATGTATTTTCATCGTCGATCGAATCAAACAAAAAAAAAAAAAAAAAAAAACAGAAAAAAGAAAAGAAGAAAAACTCCATGGATAATCGATTATTTATACGTTCCATTTTTACTTAATCAAAAATCGAAGTTACCAGATTATCAGACGTGATCGATTGATTGATCGTACGTATATTTCCTATTGAAATAGATATCTAGAAAGATCTTTCGCATTTATTTTACAACATTTGCAATATTTGCAAATTCTAATTAGAATTTGTGTAGGTGAGTTATTTATGTGTCCGTATATGTGTACGTGCGCAAATGTGTATATATTTTACGTGGAAAGACAATTCGGAAACTAATTGCGTACAAAGAGAAGCCACCAGCGAGGTGTCCATTTATCTTTTACCCCATCCGTAGGAAATAAAGCCCTTCGAATCTCTTAGCGCGTAATAATAATAACAGAATGAGCCTTTTGTCAGGAGTACCAGGGTGGCGGAAGGCCAACAGGAGAAGCGAGGTCACTGGGCGCGAATAGAAGCCATGATCCTCTCTTTCTCTCTCTCTCTCTCTCTCTCTCTCTTTCTCTCTCTCTCTTTCTCTCTCTCTCTTTCTCTCTCTCTCTCTCTTTCTCCTCCGAGCAGCGATATTATCGGTCCAAAGAAAACCATGCACAGCCGGAGCCTTTCATGGACGAGCGCGGATAAGAAGCCTTCTTCGCTAATTACAGGCCGAACGTAACGTGCACCCAACGTTTCTAAAAGAACCAACGTTCTTTCCCTGTACCCTAAGCGACCCTGAATATATTTTATATTGAAAAGAAAAAAGAGATAATTAAAATTAGATCGTCGTATATTTGGAAATTAATCGTTATTCATTAAATATATATATATATATATATATATATATATATATATATATATATCAATTACGATCGAATAATCGATAAAGTATCGTCTTAATCTGTTACAAAATTTATTATATCTCCGATTATTGAAATTTATATACGCGTGCATATGTATCTATTTGAAAATATCAATTAATTCTCATTAAAATGAATAATACTATTTCAAATAATAAATATAAAAGATGAATCTGGTAGAGAAATAGAGATAGAGATAGAGATAGATAGAGAAAGAGAGAGAGAGAGAGAGAGAGAGAGAGAGAGAGAGAGAGAGAGAGAGAGTAGGTAATTCTCGGTGAAATGAGACCAGAGAATAAAGTCAAAGGAAAGACAAGACAAGAGAGAAAGAGAGAAGGGAATAAGAATCTTCTTTATATACTGCAGCATCCGAGACTTCAACGCCTTGGACATGCGTCGACCTAGATTACGAAGGACGGTCTCTTCCGACGTTTTACGATTCTTTCTTTCTTCGCTGGGAAATCTTTGCGTTGTCCTCGATGCGTTGAATGAGAAGTCGTCGGGGTAGCTCTCGTTGTCCGGCTGAGAGTGATTCGAGAGAGATAGATAGATAGACGGACAGATAGAAAGAGATAGATAGAGAGAGAGAGAGAGAGAGAAAGAAAGAGAGAAAAAGAGAGAAAAAGAGAGAAAAAGAGAGAAAGAGTCCAACGATGCTCTCTCTCTTGGCAGTACCACAATACCGGCAGGGTATCACTTATTCGTGGTCCATTTTCCCTGACATAAAAGAGGCAGGAAGAGCCTGCGGCGCGCGGCGAGAGGAAACTCTCGAGGATTGAGAATCGAGAGAGGAGGGACGGAGTGCGCTCCGGGGAGGGCCCATCACGGGTGCAAACACTCGCTTCACCGTGATTGCGTGGCCGCGACCCTATCTATTATTCACCTGACTCCCGACCTCTTCCTCTTCTACCTCCTCTCCTCCTCCTCCTCATCCTCCTCACCAGTACCATTACGTTCCACTACACTACTGTCTTCTTTCGTGTTGTTCCTACACGAGCTTTTGCATCTACTATTTCGGACTTCTCGTTCGGTCTTCGAAAGGCTGCCAGCCTTTTTTTCTTTCTTTTTTTTTCTTCTTTTTTCTTTTTTCTTTTTTTTCACAAAGCACTCGTGTCCTTGTTAACTTCTCGTTTCAAACATTTCTCTCTCTCTCTCTCTCTCTCTCTCTCTCTCTCTCTCTCTCTCTCTCTTTCTCTCTTTTTCTCTCTCTTTGTATATACATGTATGTGTTTGTACGTTTTTATAATAGATACATGCGAATTTGTATTTTTAGATCGGATATTATTTATATGCGATCTAAGTGAAGCTAATCGTCATCTTTATTTTTGTAATTGTTATTAATTTTATTTTTTACGTAATATATCAGAAACGTCAGGAACATTTATGAGAATTTAAAAAATGCGATATATGAGACAATCGAGTATGGGGATTAATATACGATTGATAACGCTCGTTACGTGTCCTCTAGAAAAATGCATTTCAAACCGGTTGTCAGGGAAATGTATGTAACTGTACGATTCAAATAAAGAAGGAGAGAAAAAAGAGAGAGAAATAGAAATAGAGAGAGAAATGAAATAGAGCATGATCTAATGGCATCGGTTCTATGTTTACAGCGGAAACGCCGGTAACGTGGCGAACAACGTGCCTCCTTCGCCCCCAGCTGCAAGCAGGATACAAAACACGGAAGGACAGGTTCAACAGGACGGTGCAGCGGCCCTTCATAGGGTCCTCTGCGCCGAGAGCATCGTTGAGAAAGAACGCAGGCTCTCCGAGATGATCCTGCAGCTGCAACTCCTCAGGGAACAACTGCTCCAGCAGCAGGACCAGAAGGTAAGATTTTTCTCAGGAATAAGCATTTAGATACATGCCACTTCCTCGTACTTTTATAATCAAATATTTATGAGAATCGGATTTAATCCAGGATAAGATCTTGGTTTGGTTTCGTTTTTTCTTCCTTTCTTTCTTCCTTTCTGCCTTTCATTTTTTTTTTCCTTTTTCTTTTTCTTTTTTTTTTTTCTTTTTCAGTATACACGTAACGTTATCTAGTTATAGAATTAGTAATAGCAGGGAAAAAAAGAAAGAAAGAAAAAACAAGATTTCCGTTTGTATATTTTATACGATACTAATAGGTAATTCTCGTGATATTTAAACGTTGCTACGTTGATTCAAGTACGGTAATCCTAGATATCTACATACGTTCAAAGCTATCACCGAATCTGTCGGTTAACCGATATCATTGCGTTCCGTTTCCGGTTGTTAGATAGATCAACCATAACGCCTTACTCTTACTACTCGCACACGGGAGACGTTTCCGCTCGTAAAAATCGTATTATTCTTTGCGTTCCGCATATTCAGTCACGTATTACTTTCGGAAGGATGACGTATTTTTTCGTAGTTTGTAAAAACACGTTTTACGTTTAAACAGGACCAAGACAGGGAATTAATTACTTTTGCAATCAAGCGAAACAATTGTCACTTTATAAGTTTTGATAGAAAATGAAATTTCGTTCTATTCTGTTTGAAGTACTTTACGAATACTACAAATATGTCTTTTCATTTACGTTTTACCGATAACGAGGGGAATAATTTGCTAGCGAGATTAAGTTGCGTTTCGATGGTAACGATAATTTTACCGTTGTGAGTTAATTTATTTTAATTATGTTAGAGATAGAAAGAGAATATTCAGAAATAAATCGACATTAATTAAGAATAATATTAATTTATATTCTTCGAAATATGTGTTAGTCTTACATAGATAGATAAAGTAGTTATGTAGGTAGGTAGGTAGGTAGGTAAGTTATAAAGCGATATAAGGATTATCGAATAATGCAATTATTTATGATTGACACGAGATTAACAGCAGGAGGATTGAAATAAGCTAGGATCGTCGTCCCCGAGCTCGTTCTCATTTTTATCGATAATATCCAAGAATATATTCTCGTATCTTTCTAATAACGTTCGAAAACTCTAAACTCGTCGTCGTATATCGGCATCGGCGAAAAACGATAACGATTCTAAGATAATTAACTGGCCATCGATACGAAACGAGCAGACTCGAGAACGTCCCAAAGAAAACAAATCGAATCGGATTTGTTTCTCGCACGATTTAACGACTACAAATATAATCGGCCGGACGAAAGGAAAGGAAAGAGCGCGAAAACGTAGCTGGGAACATGATCCGAAATATTGCCGTAGCCATCCGGATCGATCGTATAACACTATCGTGACAACATATAACAAGGAGGAGGAAGACTGTGCGAACGAAATTAACGATTACCAAATAGACAGCTGAGATTTATCGATCTCTCCTGAACCCAAAGACGCGTTCCAAGCTCTTCTCTTGAACCGACACGTTCCGATCTTAAGATTATAATTATTAATAGAAAACGGTACGTGTCAAATTATTAAGGTGTCGTATTTAACTCGCGCCTTTAGCTAATTCATTTGAATTTATATGGAATCTCTCGTTATTTTTTCGCGTGTCTATGTGTGTGTGTGTGTGTGTATGTTTGACATATAAACGATCCCCTCAATTTTTTTACGAAAATTAAAACGAAAATTAACACCGGTCTCTTTAAGACGATCCGTTATTCTCGTCGATAAGAAATATAATCTATTTGATTAATAATATATTTAATTTATATGAAATCATATCGATATCGCTCTGATCGAGTCCCTCAAAGATTTTACCACGACGAGAGGGAAAATAAAATTGATGGAATCGTTTGACATTCTTTTTACGATAATGAAAGTAAAATCAAAAGTTTGACGCCGATCGATGTTACTTTTTTAGTCCTACACTTTTTTTTAAAACACGTCTTTTTCCATACTTATTCGATCGACTTCAAATTGAACGAGATATAGTTACCGAACGATCGTAAGAAAGTAATAAATGTCACATTTCCATAATTCATTTGATTCAATGAAAAAAGATGTATCTGATGCATCGACTTTTCGACATTCCTACGACGTTAGTCGATATAGTAACGATATGGATTTGAACGGATCGATTGTAACATAAATATCGCGTTTCTCTATTATCACGAAAAATCTTTCGGTCGACGTCCTTTTAAAAACTTATCCTGATATAAGTACTTAGTTTATATATATATATATATATATATATATATATATAAAATTCTTTCTTTTTTTATCACAAATATCTACATGCATCAATATTTATCTAATCACTGCTCTTCTTAAAATAAAATTCAAAGCAAGAGTAAGAAAAACTACCTGCACACTGGTAATTTGTCTTTTAGACGATAAAGAAGAAAAAAAAAATATCAACTAAGAAGAAAGAGAAAGAGATAGAGAGACGAATAGAATATATTATATTTAAGCTTGTAATACTATCGCGATGACTCGATGGTTCTCGCGTGACCTCGAAAAATGCACGGGTCATCGCGTGGATGAGAGAATACAAGCGGCATGCTGCCACCGATGCCACTACTACCACCACCACTACCACTACTACCACCACCACCATCACCACCATCACCATCGGCATCATTGGCATCGGGAAAAGAAATTGCAGGAGGCAAACCGTCTGTTCCACGCAAGAATGCAAACGCGTGCAGATAATGCCCACACACGTATTACCGTCATTATGCCGGTCATTTACGTTCTGTAGAAACGACTTGCTCGCTTCCCTGATATCCCGCGAAATTTTGCTCACGGCAAATTTCTACGAACTCGTTTAAGCAAACACACCATTTTTCATCGTCGTCGTCGACGTCGTCATCGTCATCGTCATCGTCATCGTCATCCTCATCCTCATCGTCATTTCAAGGACACAAGTACATTAACTATAGTAGATACTCTTATCTCCCGAATGAATTTATCTATGTTTTCTATAATCTCATCGTGACGAAAAAAAATTCGTATTTTTGGAAATGTCTCTTTCCGTTTCCGTGAGAGTTACACGGTGAATGAATTCGAGTCCGTTAGGAGGAACGACTTCCAAATATTTCATAAAGTCAGCTCGAGCGTTAGCGTAAAATTAGTTCGCACGAGAATGGCAAACGTGCAGGAGATCGGTGCATTTCGTGTTTCTCTCTTTCTCTATCTCTTCTCTTTTTTGAATGAAAGAGAGAGAGAAAGATAGAGAGAGAGAGAGAGAGAGAGTTGACGAGACGAAGCTGTGAAATTTCATAACTGCCTTCCAGAATTATTTTTATCATCTCGAGAACGAATCGGGAACGTTCGTTATAATTACAGATGAAGAAGATACATTTTGACGGTTCAAGAATGTATAGTTTTCCACGAAAAAGATGTTGGTTATGTTGTTGCTGCTGATGCTGCTGCTACTGTTCCTGGTTGTTGCTGTTCTTAACGTAGATACGTTAGAAATAAAACAGAAGGTAATTCATAAGAAGACCTAGAAAGACTGTCACGTAAACACGATTACGAAGTTTGAAGTTGCAACAACAGAGAAACAGTCAACGAGATTAATGCATTTTGATTCTTGAAACTTTCCACGTTAGAGGAGTACGATGTAATCTCTGTCAAATGACGCTGCGATCTACTACGTACCTGCCTACCTATCTAACCTCCTTCATGAATTGCAAAACGTGTGTCTACTTCTTCTTTTTCTTCTTCTTTTCTTCTTCTTCTTCTTATTCTCGTCGTTAGAAAACTCTTTTCGATATCTTTGAACGCGAAACAATGACGAGTGAAAGGAGAACGTAATGACTGGTAACTTTCGATTCAATTCTCAATTATTTTCTCAATCTCTTTACTCGTATAGAAATCGATATAATTATAAACTAAGAAAATAGCTATCGAATTATACGTCGGGCCGATAAAATGTATTTATTTAATTATTTATTTATTTATTTATTTATTTATTTCTTAATTGATTGAAATTACACTATTCCAGAGAAAATATTACACGCGTCGTGTTTTCCAATCGATCTATTGCAGTTCGTAATAACTTGGAAGAAACGTCTCGATCACGTCGAGTTACGCGGTCATCGAAATCATCGAAGAGAGAAAGCGGCCGATCTCTCTCGCGATAAATCGCATTCTTCCGGGCATCGATGTCTTCGCATAAATCAAACTCTCTCTCTCTCTCTCTCTCTCTCTCTCTCTCTCTCTCTCTCTCTCTCTCTCTCTCTCTTTCTTTTCCTCTTTCTCTTTTTTTTCTTTATATTTAATCTGACTAGATTTCACGATAAGATCGGTATTAACAGGTGATATCTATGACACGCTGAAATAAGTATATGCTTTCTTGAAGAAAAAAAAAAAGAAGAAAAGAAAAGAAAAGAAAAGAAAAAGAAAAAGAAAAAAAGAAGAGAGAAAAAAGGAAAGAAACAAAAGGAAGAAATGTGAAGTATGAAAGGAAAGCTCTCGGAAAATCATCGGGATAAAAGAGAAAAAGATCGAGATACATAGATACATAGATAGATAGAAAGATAGATAGATAGATAGATAGATAGATAGATAGATAGATAGATAGAGAGAGAGAAACGCACACATAAATTCTACTCTCTCACTTCCTCTGACGTTTACCATTTCACGGCGACCATTTGATCGGCGCCCTAGGAGGAAGAGTAGAACACGTTCGTCGAGGCGGCTGCTGCAGAAGCAACGACGGCGTTTGCGCGAGCCGACGGCGCCTCGACGGTCGTCGTCAACGTTTAAAGCGGAAGTACACGCCTCGGAGGAAAGCACCGACTTGGGTAGAAAGGAGAGATAGAGAGAAGGTAGGAGGAAGGCGGTAGTCTCGTCGTACTCTCCTCCTCTCGGGTCGCGGAGGGCGTATAGTAATGTTCGAGTTGGCAGAGTCGGGGTCGACTCGAGTGGGGGCTCCCTCTCTCTCTCTCTCTCTCTCTTTCTTTCCAACTCATTCCCTTTCTCTCTCTTATGCTCTCCCTTTTAGTTCTCTCCTTTACCTTTCCACCTGTTATGCGATTCTGTGCCATGCTGTATTGGCACAGGTGTGCGATTCTGGCCAAGAGAGATAGAGAATGCTTGGATTACATCTACCATCCTTTTCTATCGTACTCTCTCTCTCTCTCTCTCTCTCTTTTTCTTTTTCTTTCTCGCTCTTCGTCGGACAAACGAGCCGAGCGATTGCGTGGGCGGCAAAGATCGCGCTTCCCCCTCTTTCCCTGAGGCGCCTCCACACGTTCTCTCTCTCTCTTTCTCTTTTTCTGCCTGTACCTTCTTAGCTGCACCTGTACAGAAGCATATCGTCACGCCCAGTGTTCGACCGTGCCGACCTCGTGCCGCTGTATTATCCCTTCC
>NC_057687.1:5778494-5783494 GCF_014466175.1 Vespula pensylvanica | reverse complement strand
AGGGGATAGCTTCCCGATTCGAATCAGGATCGCTTTTCGAATATATATTCTTTCTCTCTCAATCTCCCTCTCTTTCTCTATCTATCTATCTATCTATCTATCTCTTTTTTTCTCTCTAGTTCCAACATTCTCTCAGATTTATTCCATTGAAAATTCCATCGAATCAAATTAACGATCGTAACAACGCTCGTTCCTTCCTTTCCCACATTTTTCGGATATCGTGACATTGATATTTCTACTATATTCCTATTCTCTTACTTTCTTCTCTCATTCACCCTCTCTTTCTCTCTCTCTCTCTCCTCTCTCTCTCTCTCTCTCTCTCTCTCTCTCTCTCTCTCTCTCTACATCTTTTTCCATCTCGCCCTTCGAGGATCATCGTTTGGTATTACCCTCACGGAAATGCCAACGTGGCACTTACCGACTTCCACTCACGTACTGGCATTCTATTAATTTTCTCGGTGTCGATCTCGTTTCCGACCGATAAATTTTCGCCCAAGGACGTCCCATTCGTGGAAATTCCATTTCGTAAAACGTTTCTCTTCATCTGGTCTACCCGCCCGTGTGCATGTGTGTGTCTGTGTATCATTTTTTCTCTTCGCTTTTACGAAATTTCTAAGTAGATATCTGCCTACGTGTTACACACATACATACATATATATATATATATATGTATATATATGTATGTATATATATGGCATGTATGTATTGTGTGATTATTTCTTTTGGATTATAGTTATCAACGAGTTACGAGTTCTCGATCTTGAAAAGCCACGAAAAAATGCCTTTAGGAGTCACTTCTCTTTGATGTCCCCCTGAAGTACTTCTAATTGGTCGAGGGAAACGGAAAAGTTCGTGTACGGCGATGATTACGGAACAATTATGTCGCCATGGCGGACGTCTTAACGCGTGTAAAAGGGTGCTGAACGGACGAAGATTATGCGAAGGCATGCGTAATTCACTCATATTATTCTTTCTCTTTCTCTCTTTTTCTATTTCTCTCTCTCTCTCTCTCTCTCTCTCTCTCACTCTCACTTTCTCTCTCTCTCTCTCTCTTTCTCTCTTTCTCTTGTAGCTCGTAACACCTTTCGCTCGAGCGTCGCGTATACCGTACGATTTTTCTGACGAGAAAGAAAAGAACTCTCACATAATTACTCTTCTCATTAACATTGTGCCTCATTGTTCTCCCTGGATCGTTAGCGTTCCTCCCTCTTCCCATCTTCCTCCATCCACACTTCGAACCACCCCTTATACTTTTTTTTTCCCTCGTAGAATGGACGAAAATAATAACGCACCTTCGAGCTAAATTGTACGTAGCCCCCAATTATAATTATTATCACGCGTCGCGAGACAATCACGTTGAACTTTACCAACGTGAATCCGTACTTCGGTATGTACCACAACTACCCCTTTCTTCTTTTCTTCATTCTTATTTCTTCTCGAATGTCTACGTCTTAACGTGTATGACATTAACGTGTTGAAGAATCCACCGATGATATTCTAAGTTGTAAAGGAAATTATTTTTTAGAATCTTGCGCAAATAAATGCGATTTGTTAGAACAGAATATGGATGATTTTTTTTCTGTTATGTATATATATATATATATATATATATATATATTTTTTTTTATTTTTGTTAAAGCCAGACATTAAAAATGAGGTATAACTTCGGCCTTTATCGTCGAAAATTCATTGTCAATTCGCGTGGATATTTTTCCTTTCTCTTTTTTTTTTTCTTTTCTTTTTTTTCCCCATTGCTATTATCGTGTTCTCTTATAAATACGTTTTGCTACTATATACTATAACGCACTTTGATGTAATCTCTTCGTTATTTCGCCGTCATCCTTTATTCTTTATCATCTGAAAAATCTCTCGCTTACATAAATATAAAATATATATATATGTGTGTGTGTGTGTGTGTGTGGATATATATATATAACTATAATAATGAATAGCAGCATATGATTTGCTACAAGAGAAATAATACTCGACGTATTATTTCGATCCATTAACAATGATTAATAATTTACGAAATCTGGGTGTACCGATCTCTTTATCATTCGATGGGAAATTTCGATTTTGCGCATGTGCGCTTCCATTTAGAAATTCACGTGGCTGCGGCCGATCGAGCCGACCATCGCACTTTGGCTTTTTAGTGCCTAGAAATACTAGCGAGTATTAGTTGTTTTGCTATTCAACGATAGAATCACTCTGAATCTAGTATCGCGTTTCATAAAGCACAAACATGATCGAGAGCTCTTAAAGCCTGTTCTGTACCGCGTGTTGCATATACTCTCGCCGGTCTCTTTCGATTTGCAAACTGATTCGACATCAACTATTTTCCTAGCGTACTAGCGTTGATCAACGAACGAACGAAACTAGCCAGTATATTTGAATCCGTTCAAAAATTGAGAAGAACAAAAAAAAAAGAGAGAAAATCTTGCTTCGTTCGCTCATTTTCATTGAATCATTTTAATTACATTTTTTCTTTACTTTTTTTTTTTTTTTTTTATAATAAAAAGATTCTTATCTTAATCGATATCGTCGGGTTTGTGACGATAACGAAAATAGAAGAATTATTAAAATTTGTCATTCCAGGTGCGTTAGGAAATTTGCGATAAATATTCGATGACAATTGATATAAGAAATATATTATATATGTATCTTTTTTCGTCGATACATTTTTCACAACTTACCGTAATAAGAAACGTAAATTTTTCTCGAACGACACGAGACGACACAAGAAGAAGAAGATTCAGGAACGAACTCTTGCATCCAGCAACAACGTCTCGACGTTCTCTTATCTAACGGCGTTCCCCCTGTTCGCGACACGGATTGTTAACCGAATCCAGGAGCTGGCATTGTTCGAGCATCGAGCGTACAGCGAGGCTCCAACAGTGCTCCATTGTATTCCCAACGCGTCCATTCAGCTTTCTTCCTCGTCTCGACGTTGCTTTTTTCTCTATATATCTCTTTTTCTCTCTCAATCTCTCTCTCTCTCTCTCTCTCTCTCTCTCTTTCTTTCCTTCTTTCCTTCTTTTTCTCTTTCTCTTTCTTTCTGTCGTCTCTTGCTCGATTCGCGAGCTCATTGTAAGCGTACTAACGTATCTCGTATCATCATATGAACAAACGAGAGACGCTTCTGACTCGCATCTTCATCCTTTCTTTCTCACTTTATCCGATCTTCAAGTTTTGCTGATAATAGACCGAATCATTCGATAAAGTGCAACGTCAAAAGTTCAACGAATTTTTCAAGAAGGTTTATATCAAATATCAATTCGATTTTTTTATTGCTTTGTTTATTTGTTTATTTGTTTGTCTGATCGAATTTAGTTTCTCGTTTGTCGTCTTGATACGAATTCGCGAAAACGAGCCTTAGCGAATGCTCCAGAATGAAATGGAAGTAGGTACTGGGCGGACATTGAGTGTGGTTATACTTGTAACTTGGGCGGCGACCCCGAGGGAAACCGCGAGAAAGAGAGAGAGAGAGAGAGAGAGAGAGAGAGAGAGAGAGAGAGAGAGAGAAAGAGAGAGAGAGAGAGAGAAGAGAAGAGAAAGAAAGAGAGAAACAGAAAGAGAAAGAGAGAGAGAGAGAGCTCGGTAGTAAGAATTCCAGCGCGCGGATGTGAATGAGACTCGCAGCTGCTACATTCCTGTGTGCCATCGCCACGATTTTCTTCCATTTTCTTTATCCTCCTCCGCGAATATTCTCGTCCAACGAGAGAAAGAGAAAGAGAGAGAGAGAGAGAGAGAGAGAGAGAGAGAGAAAGAGAAAGAGAAAGAGAGAGAGATCCTTTACTTCGTCGAGAATGAGAAAGACAAAATCGATTACACGATCCTAATTGTTTTTCACGAAATAATATCCAAACTTTAGAACTTTGAACTTCGTTTTAGTTACTTTATCATCGAAATGATTTAATACATAAAAACAATTAATTTCACAGAGTACTACACTAATACTTTTCGATTTGTTACTACTAACAACGGTCGATTAAATATGTTCGATATTTAACGATCTAATAGCACTACTAATGTACTTCCGGTGACTTTTATCTGACGATACTTTACGATTGTTGTAGATTTTATAATTAATAATTCGAATGATTAGACTAATAGTCGTAATACACATATCTGTATGTTTTTATTGATAAGTTTTATGATATGTTTTAATATATTTTTTTATCATTAATACATATATATATATATATTCTTTTTTTAATTGTTATCTTTTTTAGTTGTAACACGTTCGATTAATTTTTTTTTCCCGAGAACAAAACATTTGTTTTTATGGATTGCCATAAAAACAAGTCACTTTCAGATCATCGAGTGCTTCCACTTTTCGCGTCGTTTCGCGGGTACGCGAGTTTTGATTCGCCACTTATTTCTGGTGTAGCACGGCCCTCGCGTGTCGCCAGAATCTTTATTTCGGTTCTCACGTTTCGCGCGAGATGCGCGCGTAGGAACGCGAAACGCAAGAGCGGAGGCACGCGCCCCTAAATAAATATTGCACTCGCACACTCCAAGTGGTATCGGCTTGTAATACGCCTATGCGCTTAGGTATTAGGTTCCCAACGATTCTTCTCACGATCTTCCCATAACGGGAAGATCGTCATTTCGTAGATCCTCTTTTGATTCTTCGTATCATTTCCTAACAAGTTAATAAATAATTATAATCCAAAATAAATTGAAATCGATTGTGTATTATGTACCAGCAAAAATTATTATAAATTTTATTTTCTCTTAGATAACCGATCGAACGTTTCAATTTTAAAATATCGAAAGATTTTCTACGAATCCATTGGATACTACAACGAATATGTATCGATTTATCCAACAAAATTTTCTCTCTTTCTTTTCGCCATTGGAAACAATGAAAAATCAGTTTGCGATAATATCCCGTCGGATCTGTAATCGTTTTTAATTTTAATGTACCAATGATTAAACGATTACGTACGTAGGATGAGAATAAAAAGGATTTCGTCTGATATAAAAAAATCATTTCC
>NC_057687.1:5753494-5775994 GCF_014466175.1 Vespula pensylvanica | reverse complement strand
AAAAAAAAAAAAAATATGTTCCTATAACGAAGGATTATGTTTATTACGATGTACATCTTTCTACAGGAGATAAAAGATAGACATTATCTCTCGATTAATACGAAGTAACTCGATATAATTCTTCGAATATTATTCATCAGATTATTATAATAAACGATACTAAGTTAAATATATCAATTCGTAAATGATCGTACGATTTCGTTGAATTTTTGAAAGAAAACTTATCGATTCGATTCATCCACCCTACTTTCTTTTTATTCTCCTATATGTTCTCGTTCACGTTCATTTGCAAAATGTACGATATCGCTCCTATTTCCTTCTTTTGTATAGGGATATTGTAGGCATGTGTATTGGTACAAATACACACGTATACATACACGTACGTTCGGAAACAATCCATCGTAGTACAGTGGTCCATTCTTTCGAGTCTCTCTTTTGTACTACGGATTTCGCACCTCCGGATTACCATCTGTTTGATCCACGAAAGGATGGATTACGTGGGCGTTATTTCAAAGGTGACAATGGCGAACCTGCTGGAAGAATACTCGTTATCGACTTCTCGAAGAGATATCATCGAAAATTATACCCTACTCTTTTTCTCTCCTTTCTCTTTCTCTTTCTCTTTCATCGATCGATAACAGATAATAATAACAATAACTATCATCCACTTTTGATCTTCACCGCCTCGATAGAAGAAAGTAATAATCGAAGCAGCCCACAACTTGAAGTCATACATATATCGCAAAGCAGAGTTTTCTCGAACGTATTCTTACTATCAACAGTATGGTATTCGTGTCACTTGGCAATGATCATGTACGATCAAATACGAAACAAGTAATAGAGAATCGTAAAGAACAATTTAAAGCAATGAAACGAATTGCTTCTAAACTATTTCCCGACGTTTTTAATGTCGCTATTACCTACATATGTTCGCATACTTTTCCTTGAATAATTTAATTCTCACTTATCGTCAAAACGATGACGACGACGTTTTACTCTATCTACTATGAATATATATATATATATATATATATATATATATATTCAGAGAGAGAGAGAGAGAGAGAGAGAGAGAGAGAGAGAGAGAGAGAAAGAGAGATCGTAATTCGAAAAACGATCTAATGAAATTCCGTAGAATTTTCGTTTTACTTAAAGCAAAAAGAACTTTCATAGATTATAGTAAAAATTATCGAATACGAAATAACTACAAGGCACTGTGCTTTCGCAGCATAACCGCTGAGAGTAAAAGCCGGATACACTGTGTCGAGTGGACAGATTAGTAACGATTTGTTTCATAAACAGTATCACAATTGATCGGAAACAGTAAGGCACGTAATAGTGAGACAAAGTCGCCTTTGTGAAACTCGAGTCTAGTACATATGCAAGTATGTTTATACGTATACGTACATAAGTGTATATATATATATATATATTATATACATACACGTATATACATTTATATACATATAAGCCACGTAAACTCATACACAAATTCCTTGCTATCTCTCGACGCATTACGTGACGGGAGAAGCGAATAGCGACGTTCGTTCGAATATTATAACTCGATATTGGTTTCGTGCAAAGGGAATTATTAATATTAGCGTTTTCGAGAAACCGGTCTGATGCCTCTAACCTCCGGACTCGAGTGCGCGCTCGCGCACGCTGGTAATCGTGCAATTTGTTTATCCGCCGTCGTGGAATATCAAAAGGATTAGAGGCAGCGAATAGATAATAAACATCGGCCAATAAAGATATCCGAAAATATCTTGCGATGCAAGCTCGGCTAATACCATCACAACGGACACATACGTATCTACGTACATATACATATATATAAACAGGGCTCGCACTTTATGGTATATATTCACGTATGCGAACGCTCTGATCTACGATTATGGATTCCTTCGGGCAACTGGTGGGTTGCTTGGGGAAGCAATGACGATACCTAACTTATCGAAGATTGGAAACGTAGTCTATATTCGTTTCGATGATTTTTCCAACAATTAACACAACTATAGATTACAATATAGAAAGATATAAACGACGTTCTGTTGATTTTCATATAAACACGTTTTATCGCGACGAAGGCTCGACAAATCGTTCGATATTGCTTTTCAACGTTGGTTCAGCTTACGAAACGATGAGGATAGATCATCGCAATGGCCAATAATTCTTCTAAAGACATAACTACCTGGCAGTGGTTGGTGACCACGACGTCGTGGGGACGACAACGACAAGACCACTCTACTTCTTCGTCTTCTTCTTCTTCTTCTTCTTCTTCTTCTTCTTTTTCTTCTTCTCCTTCATCTTCCTCCACACGAAAAGCCCCGCCACGAAAATACCGCTTCCGGTTGGCCTAGATTCCGCATTTACAAGTTTCATTGCAGCGTACCGGTGGAAACGGTAGCAAAGTACGAGGGAGAAAGATGGATAGATAGAGAAAAAGAGATAGAGATAGATAGATAAAAAGAGAAAGAGAGAGAGAGAGAGAGAGAGAGAGAGAAAGAGAGAGCCCTCGTGGTAGCAGCGAATCCCGTTCAAAGCGGCTCCATAATTTATGTATTCTACGGCCACCCCTGCTGCGCGTCCTCGTCATCCTCGAATTCCGCTCTTCTCTCTTTTAAAATTCCATTAAGAGTGCAGTAGCGCTTTTTGTCGTTTGCTCCCGCTGCCCGTTGTTTCACTTTGCATCCCATATAACCACCGGGAGGGATCCATGCTTCCAGGCACCATCGATCGATTATTCAAGTCACTCACTCCACTTTCTCTCTCTTTCTCTCCTCTCCTCTCCTCTATCTCTTTTTTTTCTCTCTTTTTTGCTCTCTCGATCAACATTCACCTTGTTCAAACTCGACGTCCAACTCGACGTCGATCCTTTTAATCGTGCAAACCACGAATTACCGCGCTATCAAGATTTTAATCGATAGCGATTCTCTCTTTCTCTCTGTCTGTCTTTTTCATTCGTGTTTCGTTCACCTCTTTCTCTTTCTCTTCATTTCGTTTCGCTTATCCTTGCCTCTCCCCGGTCCACGTCGAAGTTACCCACGTCGACGGGCCGCGACGTAATTTTAGACAGTACACCAGTGACAGTCTTTATAACGCGCGTGAAGTATGAACCACTTCCGGTGGGGCTACGTCATCCTGCATGTCCCCTTGCACTCCAGTGCCTCCGATTCTAAATCTAGATCTAAATTTTCGCGGCTTTTATCCTCGAACTTACTCGTGTATTCTATCTCTCTCTCACTCTCTCTCTCTCTCTCTCTCTCTCTCCTTCTCTCTCTCTCTCATCCCATAGAAAGTCAATCTCTTTCTTCTTAAGATTTCTTCACTTTCATCTTCCTTTCATTCCCTCTTTCGCTTCTTTCGAGGCATATCTCGAATTTCACACGTCTAATCTTAAAATCTTTTTTACACCATTATATATATATATATATATATATATATATATATGAATATATATATATATATGCAACATCATTAATATAGAGACAAAGCAAAACAAATTAATTATAAATTACCAATCGGAATTATTCGTAACGATCTGAACGACGATCGGTCAATCGGATTTGATTTTTCGTTTGTCGAAGAAATCAGGAATCCTTTTTGTCAGGTTAGAAGGACGATTATGGGGGTCTAGTATATAGTAGGGGGTAGTAGGTATGTTTCGGTAATTGCGTGGCTAAGTTTAGGCGGTGCAGTTGGCGTCAATGCGCGGATGCATATTCAGAACGGGGCTCCTCATATTCTTATGCTCACTTACTAAACCGTCCGGTAGCCTGTGTGCGTGAATGTGAATGGAACTTGCTGGCACCCCGCCTGTTTATATTTAGCCCCTGTGGGCGGTATAGCTGTCATGGATACGTATCATCGGCATAACTGAACTTTGCAAATGAATAATGAAGTTCCATTCGGCCTCTCCACTTTGCCGTTTCTTCTTCTGCTTCTTAAGATCGGAGAATCCCAATTGTTACTGCGTACGTTTGCGTATGATTTAGAATACCATACCATAGATTAATTCTATTGGTTAAATAATTGAAATATTGACAAATAATTCCTTGTGTTGACAATCGATCTTATGCCGTTATTATATACTATATATCAAATCGCTTTTCTGAAATAGTGTAAAAGTGAAAAATCTGTAAAGATAAGAGAGTGTAAAAGAGAGAGAGAGAGAGAGAGAGAGAGAGAGAAAGGAGAAAAGGAATATCATTATCGATCGTCGCTTCGCCTCGTAAAGATAAAAGACGTTGGGATAGTACAGGAACTATAATTCACCGTACGTCCTATCTCTTTGTGTTCGCAATCGTTTCCCTTTCACACGTCGCAAATCGTAGAAATCGGTTCCATGAAGAGGAAATAAATCGAGTAGCGGAGAATACGGACGTATAAAATAGGATTTAATTTGTCACCGATTCGAGTTTATACGAGGTATACTCGCGAACGGAACACGCATTAAGGTACTTTATTCTCCGTTCCCGAGCATTGTGTAGCTCAACACGGATGCTCGTTTAACGACGTCCGTCGTTACGACAAAGGACACGCACTTGTCTTGTACAAATCGTAAATCACTTTCACCGATCCCGCTTAAGCATCGAGAATCGAGGATTAATTTCCTCTTTCTCTCCTTCTTTTGCTAGAAAAGAGAAGGATGTCACATGAGAGAGAGAGGTAGATAAAGAAAGAGAAAGAGAAGGATAGAGAGAAAGAGAAAGAGAAAGAGAGAGAGAGAGAGAGATGGAGAGTACCTAATATTTGCATGTGACGCCTCCGGCTGGTGCCCGGAGGCTGGATGAATAAACGTCTTCCTTATCGTCTAAAATAGACTTTAAACTTCAAGCGTATCTGGATCACAGCCAGCCGGCCTGTAGGTAAGAGAATACAATGGTATTACCTATGTTAAATTGTTGCTACGACCCTATAAGAACTTTGTAAGATAAAGAGAGATAGAGATAGAAAATCTTTCTCAACGTTCTCAAGCATGAATTATCGCGATTAATGCGATTGTCCATCGTCGAAGGAGTAACGCAAAGATCGTCGTTCACGAATAGTAAAAGCTATTCGTTCTTTACGATGACGATGGTACCTTGAGATAATGCATCGACCAATTATCCTCAAAGAAACGAATGGCCGTTATCTCGAACGGTGTGTCGCACGTTCGTTATCCGTGCCCCTGTGCTTAATCGATACTTGCTAACATAAGAGATACTCTTTGCTTACGATCGGGTTTCGCGGATATAGTGTACTAGTTACTTACATACTTAGCTATATTATTTTCTTCTACTATCTATCCTCTTCTTATTCTTCTTATTTCTCTTATCTTTTTCTTACCACAATGAAATATCATCCGTTGTTTGCTTCTATTTATCTTTATCCTTGTTTTCTTTTTTTGCTTTTAAATACACCTAACAGATCTCGAAGGATAAACTTAAGAATATCTTGAAGAAATAATAATAGTTAAAGTTTTAATTAATTTCTCGCGAAGGTTGTTATAAGATGGCAAATAAGAACGTAGATTATATCGGAATTTAATTTCATCCTTTTTTTATTTTACTTCTTCCTTTTTTTTTTTCCCCTCTTTTTTAGGTTATTTATGTTATTATCATATTATTAATATCGGTTATGCTGTGTAATCGGTAATGATATCATAAATGGTCATCGGCAAATCAACAGAACAAATGTGATCAAATGAAAAACTATTCCTCGTATTGAAGTTAACAACAAAAACGAGATTATACATATACATATATACATACGCGATTTAATGAGTTGAAAGAGAATATATAAATCAAGATAAAACGCGCATAATTTGGTTGAAATGGATGAATATATCTTCTTAACAATGTTACAAAACTCGCCTTACAAGTTATAAAGTGTGCTTCCGTATTAGCATAAAGATGATATCGATATTATCCCAGTTTATCGAGTGCAATCAGCAAACGCGTTTGTCGTGTATCAGTTTCTCGTCTTTCTGGATTTTCCTCTAACAAAATATATCACCATTGTTTCGCTCGTGAGCATTAGTGATAAAAAAAAAAAAAAAAAAAAGAGAGAAAAAAAAAGGAAAAAAAAAATGGAAAGATCGGATCGTTTTGACGTAAGCAAAAAAAATTTCATCATCATTTGGTTCGCTGCATATCGTACACTCGATCGTTACCTTTCGCTAAAGTAAGTACTAGTATCAAATATCACGGATAAGAAATGTTCGTAAGGTTTCGTTATCTAAATGCTAAATAACGCGAACATGCTTTAATTTACTAAATGATTAATCTTATGTAAGTAAGTACATACATCCAGTTTCTAATATTCATGCGGATAAAAGAAATTACTCCTGATAATTCTCACGTTGAATTACAAATATTGTAAATAGAGTAGCATTAAAATTGATCGTAATTTTCTTTTTCTTTTTTGTTTCTTTTTTGTTCATCCACCTTAGACGTATCCACCACACATGAGCGTAGACTCGCAAAAGCAAATGGAAATGCAACGGCTGCAAACGGAGCACTTGAAACGGCAACAAGAACACATCATGCAGCATAACATCCAGGAGCTGCAGGCACAAATGACAAAGAGTCAGCTGAGCATGTCGGGGCCGCAATCGTTGATGTTCCTACCGTTTCTCGAACAACTCAGGCTACCGGTCCAGTCGACGATGCCACCACCGCCAGCCACGTCGACCGCGCCCACTGGCAACAAGCATATCAACTCCATCGCCAATGTACGTATACTCTTACTTCGGATCGATTCACTTTGATTTCTTCTGAATAATCTATTCGAGGAAAATCAATTTATATAATACATCGTTTCAATATTTTCAATCATTTTTATCGATATTTATATATGTAACAGATACTTCGTCGTCGAATTCAAGAGTATACAATTTTATGGTTCATTTATTTTTTCTTACGAAAGTACAACATGGATATGTTTCTTTTCTTTTTTTTTTTTTTTTTTTTTTTTTAAAGTATTACAATTTTTAGATAATAACATATATAAATGTAAGTCCATCTCAGCGATTTCGATGATTTTTGAATTCGTTATCGGGGGACACGATTTTGAAAAACTTTTTTTTCCTATGCTTATGTATAATCATCGTTTGGTCTTAATTTCCGAGACAATCGTGAAAATATTTTTGACATTTTTACTTTGATCTGCGTTCGATGCCGCTTAAGTTTGGATTAGGCTTATCTACGGACATGATTATATTATATACTCGTGCTCCGATGTATTTATATGTCTCACGTTTCAATTTGTAAACACACAGGGAGATGAGAAAGGAATCCAACTTAGCTATCACCAACTGTTAAATAATGTAACAAATAAAGCTATCGTCATTGAAGAATTCATTTGAATTAGATAAATTTTTAATTAAGGTTTATTGCTGCGGTTAATTGCTAGCCCGACGGAACCCTGGCGCAACCCGAATCAATTGAAATAAAACTCAAACTTTAACATAAACTAATTGTAATTAAATCAAAATTCATTTAATCGTCTTATTTGAAATTTGATTGGTTTCATTTAACGAATACTCTTAAATAACTAAATTAACTTGCATTTCTTTCTCATCTCTTCTGTGTTTACGAAATGAAACCTTAGACATATAAACACATCTCATCAGGAGCATTTAATATAATCATGTCCGTAGATAAACTTAATTCAAACTTAAGCGATAATTCAACGCACATCACAATAAAAATGTTCAAAATATATTCATAAATATCTAAGAAACTAAGACCGAATGGCGATTATACATATAGAAAAAAAATTCAAGAATATATACCCGTGTACGACGTGTTCGAAAATCATCAAAATCGGTGAGGTGAACGTATTCTGATTTTTTTTTCTATCAATAAAGATATAACATTTATATGGGAATATTGAAATAACAATCATAAATAAATCAACATATTTAACAAAAATAAATGAAAAATAAAAGAAACTGTATATTTTTCATAGATGATCGGTAGTCATCGAGAAGGTCCAAGCTGGGCGACGGCACATTTGGCTCAGATGACGACGCAAATGGAGAAAGAGTCGTCACCTACGCCAATCTCGTCGGCGGTGACACCAACGGCGACTCCTTTACAGGATCTCGATGCCCCATTAAACCTCACCAAGCCGAAATCTTCCTCGTCGGGTGCGACAGCGTCTTCCTCGTCGCCTGAAAGCGATTCGCATTCGACCGGTGCTGGAAGTAGCGGTCAACAGGAACAACCTTTGGCTGCGACAGCACCAAAACTTTTTCCTCCTGGACTTCCAATACCCAGGAATTACCTATCGACGTTACCCTACGCCGGTCTTCCACCACATCTTAGTTCCCTACCTTCGCCTAGTGAGTTCTTAAATTTATTAACATTTTCATCTATCGTGTAATGATAATTCGAGGGATATATCGAGAATGGTATCTATAAAAATTATCGATAATTGATATATTCTTTTCATTCATATCGTTGATCTTATTTCGAACTCAAATTGAATTTATTCAAATATGCAATGATATTGTTGACTTTATTTCAAACTCAAATTTCATTTATTCAGATATGCAGTGTTTTATCGAATGTGCAACGTTTGATAAAAAGAAATCATAATTTTTCAGTAGATGTAATTTTCTTTAAAACGAGATTATTATACATAATATTTTAATAAAATAGAAGATAGAGAGAGAGAGAGAGAGAGAGAGAGAGAGAGAGAAAATAAATGTCGATTCAATAACGTTCTGCGTCGCACAGTGGGCAAGGTAATGGCCAAAGACGAACCTGGTGGACCTGGAGGTTCCGTTGCGGCTGCGGCGGTTGCCGCCGTGGAGAAGCACTTTGCGATGCACGGAATTTATGGGCTACCACCAAGCGCGGGTGCGATGCCACCCTCGCCTCAAACGCAACGACCGATCAAACACTCTGGCTCTCGAGAGGACACGCCGCAAGAGGAGCAAGATTTCCTCTCGTCTTCTCACAGTGAGTGAACATATTAAAACGTCTTGATAGATCGAAATTATTAAGTGAATATCGCAACGTTGTCATCGTTTTCCTTATTTTTTTTTTTTTTTTTTCTATGATTTATGATTCACGTTTCATCGCATCGATCATATAAAAAAATATTTTACAATTTTTAATCGAACAAAAATTATTTGTCTCCGATTCCAAACATTTTTGTCTTATATATTAAAATATATTACGTAAAGTCGATCATTACGAATAATTAATTCTTACAAAATCTTCATAATTCCCTCGGATTATGTTCACGAAATAAACATATACGCGAGATTATCTTGAGGATAGGTATAATAGAATTCCCGGCAACGAGTTATAAGTAATGCCTCTTATCGTGTATTCGCAGTGTGGCGAGACCCCGGATACAAGGTGCCGGAAGACATAACGGAAAAAGGTAAGCTGATCGTTGAGATACGAATCGGGTTGATATTACGTTCTTGTTTTAAGCGCGTGAGCGTACGAGTAAGAAAGAAAGAAAGAAAGAGAGAATGAGAATGAGAAAGAGTAATAGATAGAGGGGCAGGTGTCGCTCTCGAAATCAGATTCTGTTCTCACGACGTTAATCGCGCGCAACGTGACATCCAGGGCTTCTTCTTTCCTCAGCTAAAATGGTGAGGCAGCAGAAAAGGGAGGGTGAGAACAAACCGCACATAAAACGACCTATGAACGCGTTCATGGTATGGGCCAAGGATGAGCGACGGAAAATCCTGAAGGCCTGCCCTGACATGCACAATTCCAACATATCAAAAATACTCGGTGGGTATATCAAGCGATTTTCTTTTTTTCACGACGAAACAATCAACCAAACAAACAAACAAAATATAATTATGGATCGGAAAAAGAGAAAAACAAAAACATTATATTTCTCGATCAGGTGCACGATGGAAGGGGATGTCGAATTCGGAAAAGCAACCGTATTACGAGGAACAATCACGATTGTCGAAGTTGCATATGGAGAAGCACCCGGACTACAGGTACAGGCCACGACCGAAACGGACGTGTATAGTGGACGGGAAGAAGATGCGCATATCCGAGTACAAGTCGCTGATGCGGCAACGAAGGCAAGAGATGAGGCAGCTTTGGTGTCGAGAAGGTGGTCCAGAGATGAGCTTTCTGTCACCGGTCGGTTCGGAGCTGAGCTCACAGCATCATGCCGGAGGTGGAGGTGGTGGTGGTGGTGGTGGAGGTGGTGGACCTGGTGGAGGAGCAGGTCCATCGGCGAGACCGTCGGTTTCGCCACCAGCGACGATTTTGAACGGCGGTGGTGGTGGTGTCGGTGGTGCTGGCCCAAGCTCCGATCACCCATCCTTTTATTACCCTCAGGACAGTCTTTCGCCTACGGACATGATGAACTTCTCACCGGATAATTCGGGCTCGATCGGTGGCTATGACGCCAGTCCACGGCATCACGACGAAGATTGAAACGTAGCTGCTCCGGTTGGCCAAGCCCTTTGGCCACCCGGAGCAACGGCGTTACCTTCGTCCTCGACCCCCACCAGCTCGTCCTCCTCGTCCTCGGCGTATCCAGCGGTTGCAGCCGCAGCCGCGGCTGCCGCGGCGGCGGTCGCAGCTTCGTCCACCTCGTCATCTTGCTCGCCCTCCTCCAGACTTGGCCACGAGTTGTATTGGTAACCAAAGCTGCGCCCGCGCACTCCTCCTCCTCCTCCTCCTCCTCCTATTCGTCCTACTCATCCTCCTCCTCTTCCTCCTCCTACGCACACGAAGCGCACTCGAGGAAACACCACGCTCGACCATCATCCTTCGTCTCTTCTCGCACTTCTTCTTCTTCTTACTCTTATTCTTTTAATATTTCTTCTTCTTATTCCTACTTTTCTTCTCTAAAGAAAGAGAGAGCAAGGAAGAGAAGAGGGAGGGAGAGAGAGAGAGAGAGAGAGAGAGAGAGAGAGAGAGAGGGAGGGAATTAATGAAAAAGAAGAAAGAAGTCAAATTCTCTCTCGATTTTTCGATACTTGTGATACGAATAATCTTTTTTCTTTTTTTATCCGTGCCATCATCTTTCGTTTATCAATTTTCTTTTAACTGTCTCTTCGCTGCCGCATCATCCTCATATGAATCAAAAGTTTCGATAAGAAGAAAAAGGAAAGCGAGATTTTTATCATTTTATAAGATTTTAAATACGATGTATTGTTATGATCTATATATATACATTATGAACATTGTCGTCGGATTTCTTTTATCTTCTTCTTCTTTCTCTTTCACCATCTTTTCTTTTTCTTGATTTCTCTCGATCCATCCCCGTTCGAGACACATACGAACGCGTCGCTAGTGCAAAGGTCTGGTTCCTAATTCCTTCTAATGTCGCGTGATCGCCTCGAATAAATAATACCACGATTTATCCGTAGTAGTATTGCTGCGTGCAAGAAAAAGAGAGAGAAAGAGAGAAAGAAAGAGAGCGAAAGAGCGAAAGCGAGTGAGAGAGAAAGAGAGAGAGAGGGAGAGAGAGAAAGAGAGAGAGAGAGAGAGAGAGAGAGAGAAAGAGAGATTGAGTGAAAGAAATATTTACATTTAATATTGTAAATCGAACCTCATCGACTTTTTACTCCGTATCAATAATATCGAATAATTCTTCCTTGAAAAAAAAAAGTAAGAAACAAAAATTGGAAGAGAGATAGAAAGAAAAAGATAAATAGAGGGAGGTAGAGTATAGAAAAGAGAAACTTAGGTACTTATGCAAACCGTTCGTCATTAATTTATTATTCGATCCTTTTTTTTTAATTTAATATGCGACGAACTTTGGTCGATGACGAGAGAAAGTGAAAAAGGAAGAGAGGGAAGGAAAGAGAGAGAGAGAGAAAGAGAGAAAAAGAGAGAGAGAGAGAGCGAGTGAGAGAGAGTGAAAGAGAGAGAGAGAAAGGAGCACGCACAATGTCCTTTTGTCATTATTAAAAGAGAAAAAAGTAATGAGTAGAAAAGAAAAACAGATAATAAAAAAACAATAATAATATAATAATATAACGAAGGGAACGTCGTGAGAGGAAGTTTTTAACGTTTATTTATTTGTCGACGAAAACGATTGAAGTGCGAACGTGAGAGGATTAAAAAAAAAAAAGAAAAAAAAGACGGGATTTATGTGGTGATGCAAGTGAAAGAGAAAAAGAGAGAGAGAGAGAGAAAGAGAGAGAGAGAGAGAGAGATAGAGAGAGAGAGAGAGAGAGAGAGAGAGAAAGATCGATTCGATTTGGATAATTTTGAAATAATCTAGGGGACAGGAGGGGGAATATAATTATTAATTATAGCATGTATATCGAATCGTTTGCGTAAGAGAAGATAATAGAGAAAAAAAAAAAGAAAAAAAAAAAAGAACGAGTGAAGAGAGAGAAACGAACGAGAGGGCTTGTCGTTTGGATGGACACGTGGATGGTGGGGAGCTCGATGTGATATAATACTTATGTGCCAAATAGCGTTTTCGCGGGGCGGGAGGCAAACGTTTCGCGGAGTGTTTCCGGTTTCTTCGAGTCGCCCCTCGTGTGTTGGCTCGGCGCGAAGCTCGATAATTTTTACGTCTCCTTTTTCACACTGTTTTTGTTATTTATAATCAGTGCAATTATATACGCGGTACCTAATATAATTTTATAAAGAGAACGAAAGAAAAATAGAGAGAGAGAGAGAGAGAGAGAGAGAGAGAGAGAGAGAAAGATACGAAGTGAGCATGCGAGATCGAGCGAGAGAGATAAAATAGAATGAGAGAGATCGAATGAATTATATTAATGAATGCGTGTGGGTGTGGGTGTGTGTGTGTGTGTGTGTGAAAGAAAGAGAGAAAGAAAGAGAGAAAGAGAGAGAGAGAGAGAGAGAGAGTGAGTGAGAAATAATTATCATCGATGTATCTGCGCCCGTGTTCTGTTAGGGCTCGCTAAAAAAAAAAAAGAAAAACAACAGGCAGGCGACAGGTAGAGTAGCTAGCTTAATGTTGATAATAATTTATTTTATGTATATAATGGATTTGTACAATGTATCGGCGATATATTTCATGAATAACGCATGTACACACAGAAGAGAGAAAGAGAGACACATACATGGTACACGTATATACACTCATATATACATGGTGACCACATTTCACACTGATACGAGCGTCAATATTATTAATGTACAGTGTAACTATATTGTGATGTAATCTACGTAACTACATAATATATGCATATACGTACACCGATTATTCAAGATACGTAGAGTAACGACGTTGATTGCGATGCATACTCTTATCTTCGTTTTTATTCTTTCTCCTCTTCTTTTTCTTCTACTTATTATTATTATTATTATTATTATTATTATTATTATTATTATTATTATTATTATTATTATTATTATTATTATGCTATTATAAATATTATTATTATTATTATTATTATTATTATTATTATTATTATTCTCATCGCCGCTACTTATTACCATTGTTATTTTATTATTATTATTATTATTATTATTATTATTATTATTATTATTATTATTATTATTATTATTATATTATTATATATTATTATTATTCATACAACTATTAATTATAATTATTGTCATAATGATAATAATAATTATTATTATTATTGCTATTACTACGGATGATTACGTTAAAAATATTATTATGTTATTATTATCGTCGTCATCATCATCATTATTATATTTTAAAATACGACTAGATCTATTGTTCTTATCGATACGAAAGAAAGGTTGTACGTGCCAGTTTTTTGACGAAGACGACGACAACGGCGACATACCGATAAGCACGTTGTTTCGGACCGACCATAATCGCGCCCGATCATCGGATTTTTCGATGCGAACGTCGCTGACGTAGCACATTATAGCTAATTATTCCTCGTAATTGAAGTCGTCGTCAGCTACGGCCATTAAAAAAAAAAAAAGAAAAAGAAAAAAAAAAGGAAAAAAAACACTAACTGTCTGCAGTTTCGCCTTCTCGATACGAAACTCGTATGTACCTTAGCCGTAACACTCGGTTTTACCTTTGAAACGAATTTTCTAATAATCGTCTCGAGTCGTTTTCATCATCGTCATCATTCGAAACTTCCGCTTTGTAATAAACCTCTGTACAACGATTTTCTCTCCATATTTTCTTCGATGCACGACGGGAGAGAACGTGAAATCTTTCGAAGCGAAGCTCTCTCCGCCTACGGACCGAACCTCTCCTCTTTTAACGCGATTTATACCCAATTGTGCCATATCTTCGAACGAAATGCAAGTGAGAGGAAGGAAATAGAAACAAAAAGATAAAGAAAATGAAAAAAAGAAAAAGAAAAACAAATTAAAGAAGAACATTCGAAAAAGAATTAACTCGCTTTCTCGTATGTACTTGTCACAGCCTTATAACGCACGAACCTAAAGTGTTACATATATACATAAATACACATACACTTAATCAACATTCATATACAACACACACATATACATAACGAAAGTACACACATAAATACACACCACACACACAAATCACACACGTTCTTCCGACGTTTCGTTATCGTTTCTCGAAATTATCGCGATCTCTGCCAGGAGAGCGTATAGTTTTTCGACTCTGCATTCCATCGTTTGCGATCTGATTGTGAATCGAAGGAAAGATGATAAGAAAGAAATGAAAAACGTAAGAGAAAAATTAATATATATATATAGTATATATATATACATACATATATATATATATATACATATACATATATGAATATATAAGACACATATATTTCCGTTTGTAGTTGGCTATTCAGATTCTAGCGATGTCGCGCGCTAAGATTTTTCAAACGATCTTTGTCTCCGTTTCTCTATCAAAAATGATCGATCGATCAAATTATGCGAATAATAGTCACGAGCACGCAAACCGTTTAGTTTTCAATTGAAAATTCTCCTTCGAGAAACACGCAAGAGAGAGGAACACGTGCGAATGCGAATCTGTAAGATTAGTGGAAAAACTTGTAAATCGAAATACATTAACTAATACTGTAGTATATCTCTAACGTAAAGGAAAAGTCAAACACTAACATCCAATCTCAATATTCCAAGCATTCACTTCATTTACATGTACGTTGTTGTTAATGATATAAAAGGTATAATAAAATAACGCTTTACCGAGATTCAACTTTAATCTAAGGTACGCAACATTATTTCTAGAGAGAAAGAGAAATCAAGAGAAAGATAGAAAATGTGTGCGTATATGTGCATGCGCGCGTGTGTGTTTACGTGTGAAAGAGAGAAAGAGAGAGAGAGAGAGAGAGAGAGAGAGAGAGAGAGAGAGAGAGAGAGAGAGAGAGAGAGAGAGAGAGAGAGTGGAAAAAACAGTGTACATAACTATAGACACTAACACAATGCTATGGAAGTGTGAGTTCAAAAGAGAGAGAGACTTAGAATGTAGATGTAGCGGTAAACGTAGATGTTTATTATTAGTTCTGGACAAATTCCTCTAAGAACTGTAACAATAATAAAGAAATACAATAATGGCGCTTAATTTATGATGATCAACTGATGATGATAGATAAGATAGTGTATTAGCGATAGTAGATAAAGAAGATTAGTTACGAGGTGATACACTAATTTTGGAATTAAAAAGGTAAGATGATATTGTTAACTTTGTGATGATTTTTTTAATCAAGATATAGCATATCAAAATAGCATAAAAATAGAATGAAGGATCAAATAAATAAAGGAAAAATATATTTCCATCTTATGATATAATAAATTTGTAACAGATGGCGCGAGTCACATCTTCCGATACTTACCCTCGATATTGATAAAACTCTGTCGGTAACGTCGAACATCGCATTAGAATGTCGGGCTTTTTAGCTGGCCAAAAACACGATCACGAATTTTTATTCTTTATTAAATCCTCGTCCATATAATTATGAAATCCAAATACATCTTCCAAAATATAAAGTGTATATAGTAAACGTCAATAAACGTCAACTCTGTTATATTCTAACGAAGAAAAATTAGTTTTAAATGTAATAATAACAGCTTTCTTTTACCGATTGGTGGTTGTAGATTGTAAATTCAATGGAATCGTTTAAACAATGACTTTCTAAAGAAAAAAAAAAAAAAAAGATAAAAGAACAAAAAAGAAAAAAGAAAATCAATAGAGAAACAAAAGAAACATAATTCTAATGTAGAGATGTATTATTTATAGAAATAATATATATTTCGTTCCTGATACTGTATTCATATCATTTTTGCGTTTAGTTATGATCTATGTCGGATGATACTCTACGATTATAATAAGATTAATAATATAGATGACAATCATAATAATAATTATAATATTACGGCCTGATATAATATTAATTACGATAGTATTTTCATTCATGATTTCTATAGCACGACTGTAGAAAAATTCGGTTAGTACCAGCAGAGAATATTTATACGTCTGTAAAATGGTAATAACGATGATCGTAACAAGGATTATCAAAATATAGTAAAAATCATAACAATAACAACAAGGCAACGATATTGTTGCAACACGTAAATGCCGCGCAACTCGTACGTAAGTTAGTTTCATACGAGATAATAAATTCATTTCTTTCTATTCTCAGCTTGAATCTTAATCAGCTTTGAAATTGGACCGAACGACCAAGGTTAAAGAGAGTTTATGAGAAAAGATATATTCTAATATATTATTTACATTTTCATCTTTTAATAAACGTCGGATCGGTCGAATTCGTCTTTTGAATTTAGAGAGAAAACTCTAGAAACAGTAGATGATGGTGATGATGATGATGATGACGATGATAATGATAATGATAATGATAATGATAATGATGATGATGATGTTAGTAATGATGACAATGATAGTGACGACGACGACGACGACGACGCCAACGACGACGTGATGATGATGATAATGATGATGATGACGATGATGATGATGATGATGATGATGACGATGATGATGATGATGATGATTAAACGAAAGTGAAATCATCATTTGTAGAATATAACAAGTATACTAATAATTATTATTCGTGAAAGCATTGGCACGCAACGATTTCTAATTTGCACTCGTCAATATGCTGTATATAGTTACGTTATTAACAATTAAAATTTTAAGCAGGCAGAGATAATTGAATAAACTCTTTCTGTCATAAATCAATAAATCAAAGATAACAATAATTAAATGATTGTCAAACTATGACACCGATTTACAAATTTTGATTAATGAATTTAAAGAAATCTGCACAGTAATAATAAACTGAAACTTTTAGAATGATGTTGAAACGCTCTTCAAATATGTACGATCCTTTTGACGTTATATATAAATAATTATATAAAATTATAGGAAGTACACACTTGAATACTCTGCTTGCAGGTAATATCCGGTATTACGAAATCTATCTTTATATCATTATATAGCATTATGAAATGCTTATTAATAATATTATATACGAATTCTATAATCAGAAACCTCTAGTCCGTATGTAAAATACATTTCTTCCCTTCCGCTTATATTATCTATATCTAATCAATTCCAGAACATACTGAAAATAAAATTAGTAATTAACTCTCACTTAGCTATTAACGAGCCTGTAGAAAAGTTCTATAGATTATGGCCTTCAATTATATATTTCATATTAATTATGTGATATTCATTATCGAATAAAAACGAAAATAAAAAATAAAAAAGGAAAATAAAATAAAAAATAAAAAAAAAAAGAAATCTTAAAGAGATAAATCAAAAATATATAACATAGTGAAGTAAAGTAAATGAAATGCTCGGGATGTTGTCCGTTCTTGCAAAATAAAAAAAAAAGGAAAAACAAGAAACAAAAAAGTAAACAAAAAAACAACGTTGAGCATTGATTTTTAATTAAAAAAAAAAAAAAAAAACGAAAAAGAATCACCGATGAAATTTATGATTTTCTTTCTTTTTTTTTTTTGAGGATTCCGTTCGATCGTATATTAAATAACAGCTAACTATTCGAGCCCTTACTTTTTCATTCTAGCAGTTCTGGAATTTCTCAAAGGGACCGTGTTTAATCTTAAACGAGATTCCTATCCATCGGTCCTTCATGTAAGCCGGTATCCATTTGCAAAAGACCTGGACCAGTACAGACAACATCGTATTCGAGCTGATCGAATGATATTATGCCGGTTGAAGGTGAAGCCATACTTCCACCGCTCAATGAACCAACAAGATGTTTCCTAGTACTTGGACTTAGACGATCTAAAGATATGTTGCTCAGTCCATCCGGACATTGTGGAACCATCTGGTTGTCCACATTGACGCTAAGCGGAGAAGTTAGATTTTTGTTTCCTAATGTTGGCACGTTACGAGAGTTCGTGGCAGTATCCTGAAACATAAAAATGTCGAAATAACAAAAAAGAATAAATCACAAGAAAGGAGCGAAACAAAAAAAAAATGTATAGAATTTTTATTTATTATCCTCGCGCTTAAATTTGTCATTTCTATTCTAATTCAAAATCAATACGAACTTTCCTAACAAAATACTTTCACATCGAATATATGGTAGGAAGAGATCTGTACGCAAACAATTATTATGATTATCATACGCTAATTTTTTACACATTATCACATCACTGCTGCGTTTCGCGATGATGACATGAGAACACGCGGTGCTTAACAAGCAATAACTTGACAGACAACGTTTTCTTTCATCGATAACGTTTTCATGAAGCTCCTTCAATATTGCTGCTCTTTAAAAGTGATTAAATTCTACGATATAACTTTCGTATCTTAGCTCACGAATCTTTCTCTATAAATCATACTGAAATGGCGGAGTATAAATCAGCAGGTGTAAAGTCAAAGTGATCACGACAATCGTAACATACTAAGACCGTCGCATTTAAAACGACTAAGAAAAATGAGAATTTTATTACAAACTATCAAAATATTTCTCAAATTAAATTCCACGAATTATTCATACGTCCATTTTATCATGTCCAAATTAAATTTGTTTACGAAAATGAATGATATAAAAAAAGTACGAAAAAAAAAAGACGAATTGGATAAATTTACGGACCCCCCCCCCAAAAAAAAAAGCACGAATTGGATAAATTTAATCGATTATATAATATATCTCCGTGTATCTTCGAAAACACGAAAAAATATGGACTCTCGTTTTCGTTACAGAGCAAAGGAAAAGAGAGCAAAATTGATTCTTTTTTCTTCCTTTCTTTTCTTCTTTTACTTTATTTTATTTTTTTTTTTTTTTTTTTTTTTTTTAACGGAAAGAAAATAAACGTAAAAACAAAAACCGACGAAACTGTTTTCTGGAATATGGAAGGATGAAAGAGGAGGAAACGGAACGCAGCAGATCAAGCGATTTCGATGTTCAATGTTCAATGTATTTCGATAATATTTGATCAACAACTTCATATACTTTGTATTTGTGTGTACATAACGTGGCATTAAAGAATCACGATTAGATCGATTCTACAAATCTCCATCAATTTTTCTCGTGCATATCTGTAGTCAGTGACGCAATCGTGATCTAAAAATTTGTTTGCCTCTCGCGAGACTTATTCCTAGATCTTTCCTATTATTTATTATGTTTTTTTTTTTTTTGTTTTCTCTGATATGCGCACAGACCTCTACCATACAAGAACAACAAAAACAAGGTCGCGTCTAAACCACTTTATATTGTCTAATCTCTCACACATACACTCTCTTTCTTTCTCTCCTCATCTCTTTCACCACATATCTCTCTATAGTCACATTATTATATGAATTAGATGAGAATCGAACGAGCACGGAGATCTACGAGCCGGAGATCTCGACATCTAATTGATCGAGCACAAACGAATAATGATCCAATGTCGGATAACGAGGAGGACTAGTCAAGTAGTAGTCTGTGTCCTTACTTTCGTCCCGTTACTTCAAGAAAATAAGAAAGGAAAGCAAAAGACTTGTTTCTTAAATACAAGAAGAGAGAGACTTTAAAAGGACGTATAATTATCGATTTTCGTAATAAAGAACGAGCCCGTTTCGCTCACGTGCTCGCGATACTCTTCGAAGGTTTTGGTTTGACCAAGCAAACGTAACCCGCACTCACGTCGCAGCCGGACACCAGGAGATTCATGAGCACGCTGTTATAAGGGGGATTCCTATGAGAATTGGTTGAACTTTGTACTGTTGTCGCATTGTCTAAGATCTCTCGAGCTAGACATCTTCTTTTCTGATCACCTCCTCCTCCACTATCCCCCTCAGCCTCGTCCTCGTCATCGTCTTTGATGGCTTTATTGTTGTTGCTATTGCTATGGTTATTATTATCATTGATGTTACGTATACGTTGTTCTTCCTCGCAAGTCCTACGACGATTATTCTTTCCAAGGCCGTTGCAACTAGACTCGACGTTTGTTCGATTAGTACGTGAAAAGGTCTGTTGGGAGACCAGTCGACGAAGAAGTTGACTGCCTGAAAGATTATTCGATCTTGATCGTGACTTTCCTTGATCGTCGAACATCAAACGCTGATTCTCGAGTGATTTGCTCAACTCGAGGGAGAGCGGATCCTCGCATTTGATACGTTTGTTCCCGTTTTCTAAATCATTTGATGGCGTGTGAAGACGTTTACTTGCTCTGTCATTGTTTATCTTCGTCGACCAACGATTCTGTTCATTGAAGAGATCTGCAAGGAAGAGATCGATAATTAATTTTCGTTATGATCTGCTTCTATATTTCTTCAATAAAATCCTCAGAGATTTTGGCTCTTACTTTTCCTAGGTATTTGACCCAATACTTGTACCGGATTAACCAAACCTCCGCCATGATCGTTGTATCTGCGAGCAACAGCCTGATCGGTTCTAAGCAATTGTGCCAAACTGGAATCAACGTCCCGTTGATCGCGATCCTCGACTAGCCTGTAAAAAGAACATACGATCATCCTCTAACCGTTTCTAAAATTTAGAAAAAGACAAAAAGAGATAAGCACCATTTGGATGATTTCTCAACGGACTGTGATGCACCCCACATGACCATGTCGTTGCTTATCAAAAGATCCAATGCCTCGTCTTGATCAGACATAGGTATATACGGAGCTCTGAGAGCTAGTTCATCGTCTACTGTATTATCACTTATACCGAGCATCAACATTTCGTCTTCCGAGAATCCTTCTCCAGCACTGCCTCCTGTAGGACTACCAAGAGAATCAACACTTCGCTCAGGACTCTAAAAACAAATTCAATCATTTTTATCGTAAAATAAATAAATAAATAAATAAATAAAAAGATGGAAGAGCATTATGTACTACTATGTCAGACGATGTACTTGCCTGGCGATATTTTGAAAGCGAAGGTGATACGGAATTTGGATCGATGCTGCACGGACTAGCCGGTGAATCACCGTACATGAAAGGATCGCTATCAGCTAAAGAATCCCCGAGACATTTGTTCCTCGTACTGTCACCAAGATCAGTGTCCTTTAAAGTTTCACCAAGATCCGTGCCACGCAATTCGGACGACAATGGAACGCCAGGACTCAATAAAGGATAATAACTATCATTGCCAAGAATAAATTCATCCAACATGTCTGACAAGAAGGGTGTATCTTCGAGAGGTACACAGACATCGCCAGGAGTTGGGGCGAGATGTGTTAAGTCCTCCGGCTCGTCCTTCAACACTGAAAAATTTCACAGATCATAGGTGCCATCGTCGTTCTCTAACTCGAATCTCTTTCCTCTCGTTTTTCTTTTAGATATAAATATCTTTATTTTTAGGGAGTCCGATCACCAAATTTTTCTATACTCCAAAGCGATCGATTATCTTATCTTTTCGTAGGATATTCTCCCGTGACTTTACTCTTATCAGTCTATTAATCTATCGATCCACAATTTTCTACTCGACTCACAACTATTTTCTCCGCCTCTTAGCACTCTTATTTTTTCGTACTCTCTTTTATCCTATATCATATATCTAACAAAAAAAAAATAAATAAATAAATAAATAAATAAAAAGTAAAAATAAAAAATAAAGAAAAAAGAGAGGAAAGAACGAAGTTGAGAAGCGTGACGATAAAAGACACCCACTGGTAAGACCTGGCTGATCCTCGCTGAAAGTCAAGAAACCCTTGTTCATGTCCTCGGTACGAGGCGCGAAGATACTCGCGGTTGCCGTTTGAGGTGGCGGCCTGTAAGATACTTGCTGTTGCAATTCTTGCTGTTGCTGTGATTGTTGCTGTTGATTAGTAGTCGATGAAAGAGGAACAAAGAGTTGTCTAGTGACCGCTTGTGGACGATCACGACGTAAAGCTGCCTCGAAATCGTATTCCAATGCAGGTTTACCCTAAAAACGTGAATCAATGTGTTTTAAGTATTCCCCGAAACGAAAAAAATTCTCTCTCCCTCTTTCCTTTTTCTTTTTTTTTTTTTTTTGTTAACTACCTGGAAGATAAATTCTGTACGTCCAGATTGTCGGCGTTTCTTTGGTTGATCGTTCTCCTTGAGTGCAACCTCTTCGAGAATTTTTTTCGGTGCTTGCACAGGGAATGAAGATTTTCCAGAGACCGTTGGCTTTCTTGAATTTCCTTCGAAAATTTTATCACTTTCTTT
>NC_057687.1:5733494-5748494 GCF_014466175.1 Vespula pensylvanica | reverse complement strand
AACAATATTTTCTCATCGATCACTTTTTTGTTTTGTAAACAAAGCAAAACTTGTTTTGTAAACAGTTTTAACAAGGATTTGACGTAAATAACAACATAATAATTATGAAAATATTCTTGTTGAAAAAGCGTGAGAACGTGGGAGTTAGCTCGTAAATATTACGTTTGCAAGACGGAAGCTATCATTCCTTGGCAAAGAATCGACTTACACGATATGTACATGCTACACCGACGATATCATCAGTTTACGAAGAAGCAAGACTACTCTCGTCGCACGTGCGGAAAGTTCGTGGTTGAGACTATGTCACGTCGTGATCGATCGAATGATTTATTGATAGTAATCGACCAGTCTATTCGAAATAATTAACATAAACTCTACGAACGAGAAAGTTCATCACTTTTGGTTAAAAGTTTCCTCATACGGTTTTTAGATGAATTTCATTTTGTCGCGTAATTATTGTCAATCGTTTCTCTCCGAACGTATAATTATCTTTCGTATTTTATTACTTTATTGAAAAAAAAAAAAAAAAAAAAAAAGATAAAATATATATATATATATATATTATCTTTTTTTATATAAAAGGAAACGAAATAGAAAGTATTAGATAATCATCAATAATACGTAATTGAGTTTATGAAATTTAAGATAAAAAATAATTGTCGATATAAAATCTATTAAAATAATCGAAAACTTTTAATCGAAATTAAACATTAATCTTCGCCGTATATATAACGTACTTTACATATATTTCAATCGCAAAATACGAATGGAGAAGTTACGAAACAGCTCTATTGTGAAAGCTAAATCAAAATGAATCGATAGCACTCTCTCTCTCTCTCTCTCTCTCCTTCTCTCTTCTCCCATCCACCCCTTCCCCTTTCTCTCTCCTACCTCCTCCTTCATTCTCTCTCTTTTTCTCTCTCTCTCTTCTTCATCTCTCTGTTAATCGAATCCGTTTGTCTCTTAAAAACTTTGTCATCCGTCCAATCGCAAAGATCGGCTGGCTCCGTCGTAAATATGACGAGTAAATAAATGTATGAAACGCGTGAGCGCGTGCGCGGTCGTTGGAAAGGAAAACAGAAAGGCGATGACATAACGAGCGCCGAGTTCATCTCCATTATCTCGCTGATAGATAATAAAAATTTGTATACTCGCGGAAGGAGGAAAATTAATGAGGTTGGAGGGATCGAGTGACGCCAGCGCGATTATTCGTATTTTTCGCGTTAAAGAAAGTATAGATGTAACGTATGATGATCCACGTAATATCTCTATGTATGTATATATTTATACATATATATACATATATATATATATATATATATGTACGTACATACGTACGTATATCAATCGATTATGATCAATACAACTTCGATTCGTTCTGCGTCATTCGGACTTAACGGAGAAGAGACAGAAGATTATATATATATGTATGTGTGTATGTGTGTGTATATATATAATATATATAATATATATATAATATATATATATATAATAAAATAAAAAAAGGAAACGTTTCACTTACGAAAAACGCTCTTTTCTTTTCTCTCACACTTTTTCTATCTATCCGTCCCAATCTTCCTATCTATCTATCATCTATGTATCTATCTATATATCTATCTATCTATCTATCTATCTATATCTCTCTCATTCGTTCTATATCTCGAACGTCAGAGCGAGGATAGCAATAATATCGTAGTACCCGTCGTCTCGAGATCACGAGGAGCAGAGAGTTATACGTTCGCACACATCTCGCGCAAAAGTTTGCCTCCCCTCCGAAGAGGAGTTCATCGTTCCTCGCTTGTCTTTCGATTTAGCACTAACGTCCGTTACGTAATCACGGCAAGAAGGAACACACTTCTCGAAGATATAAAATCCGTCCCTCCTTTATCTCCACCACCCTGTCCACCTCCACCTTTCTTATCCACCACTTGCCCCTCTTCCACCTCCCCCACCTCCTTCTCCTCTTCATCCACCACCACCACCACCTCCTCTTCCTCCTCTTGCCTTCCTCTCATCCAACGTACGACGAATAGAGATTTCGTCGTCGTTCGCCGAGACTAGACGTAGAGACGAGACTTCCTCGTTGTAACACACGCGAAATTTCTTCATCGATATTTAACAATGTTTTCAATTGTTCTTACGACGATCCAAGAAAATCTACCAGTGCCAAAAACGAATGGCACCGCTAGAAATGAACACATTATCGCGATACTAATTCGTCGTAGATGAATTGGCACTTAATGTACAAACGAAATAAAAGACCTTCCTCCTTCAGAAATTACGTTTAGATACAACAATGGTATATCCTGTTTCTCTGTTTCTTTTCTTTTTTTTTTCTCTTTCTTGCTTTGTTATTGTTGTTTATTATTTCTTTTTCCCTCTTTTTCCTTCCTCTACGAGAGTAAAAGTTAATACGTTCGAAACCGCGCGTCTCTGGCAGTGGCACTGGGCACTTGCCTCACCGAGAGACGCACGCATCGCGCCACTACCACCTCCATCGAGTAAAATCCACCTCCACTGTAACCACCTCCATTCCGCTACGTGGCGGCACGCGCTCTTATGCGTGTTTCTCTCTCTCTCTCTCTCTCTCTCTCTCTCTCTCTCTCTCTCTCTCTCTCTCTCTCTCTCGCTCGCTCTCATTCTCGTTCTGTTTCTATCTTACGATGTAAGTAAAGTACGAACACCGCCGTTGGAGTTGACTGTATCCGCCGTTGCAACAGTCATTCGTGCTACGTTAACGATAGGCGCGCATTTTTCATCACGAGAACGTCAATTTTCTTTACGAATAACGATCAAAACTAGTAAAAACTTTCGTGAAGAATTTATTACATAAAAATGTCGTGCCAAAAAAAAAAATTTATCTATATCTGACGAAAGAAGCGCTTTTTTTTTTTGCACTTTGGATACTTTATCGTTCAATTTTTATACAAATCTATTTAAATTAATTCATAAGGCCACGATCGAACGAATCAATTTCCAAGGTATATAGAAATATTTTTTTTTAACATTTCTATATGTCAATTCGTCTATATCTGTTAAATAAATTAACTGTCAGAAATTAAACGACGTGAGACATTAATATGTCTAAAAATCGTTTTCGACAGAAAGCTTGAGATATCTGTATCGAACGAGATTTGAATGTGAGCGGACCGATGACGTCACTGGTGCCTCCAAAGCACACGCGCAACGATCTAAGGGAAAAAGCGACGAAAACGAATCGATGCGATGGAACGAGAGAGAAGGGGCGTCGCCCTCTACAAATGAGAAGAGAGAAAAATATATAGGAAGAAGACACTATGAACACTTCCCCCGTCTAGCGTGGAACCGATACAAAAATATACCCTCTCCTGTCTCACTCTCCGCATACGTTTTCCGTAACTTCTCGTGGCGTTGTCTTTTTGTTTTCGGTTCGATGTCCTCTTTTTACCCTCTCCTCTCTCAATGATTCCATAGGAATCATAAATACCAGCTTTAAAAATGTCTCTCTCTCTCTCTCTCTCTCTCTCTCTCTCTCTCTCTCATCGATTTAAAAAAAAAAGTCCTATTTGTTTGTTTCACCTGACGACATATTTCTCAATACTCTTCTACTCTTTCTCCGTCTCGAACGTAACGCCAGCGAATGGAAAAAAACTTTATGTTGAATCACGACGATTGCAAAGTCGCAAATTTAAAAATATACACACAAGAGAGAGCGACGGGGGGGGGGGAGAGAAAAGGGGAGAGACATCGGATCGGCAAGAAATCGAAAAAAAAAATCTCGATCAGAGAAAGACATTTTATTTAGATACTCGATGGTCACGATCATATCACGTTGGGATCACACAGAGTACGATGATACTCGATAAAAAACAAGGGCGTGGAATGATCACGATCGACTTTTAGTATGTACGTACTTGGCAATCGATCTCTTTTTCCCTTTTTCTCTCTCTCTCTCTCTCTCTTTCTCTCTCTCTCTCTCTCTCTCTCTCTCTCTCTCTCTCTCTCTCTCTCTCTTTTATTGTAACAAATAAAATCAGAGCAATAGATCGTGTCAAAGTGTTCTAAATGCTCGACTGATGTCGTTGATGACCCACACTCTTCGTTCTAATAACTTCAATTATAATAATGTTCTCAAGCTTCGTCTAATCTCACTTATGATTTCGTTCAAATAAAACGATTTATGTTAAATTAATTCGTCCAGTCAACGTGTTAATGATCTTTCGAGACAATCTAAAAGCTAACGCTCTTTTTATTTTAACGAGCGTTGTCAGTCGAGATCGATTATACTTATGAATCATTGAGGAAGAGTGGAGAATTATGACGTAAGAAAAAAAAAAAAAAGAAAGAAACAGAATAAGAAGAAACGATTAAATAAATTGTCGTTTATACGTGATCATGTTAAATAAAAAGTATTTAATCGAATGTGCAAATATCAAAATCAATAACGATCCGAAAAAGAAGCTGACTTTTAATTTAATTAAAGCAAATTTTTGTTTGTTTATTAATTATTATCCTTACATACATTGATTAAAGAATGCAATGTGATCTTCTTTTTTTTTTCTTTGATAAAGATTGATAAAGTTGCAACTCGTTCGAGAAAATAAAGATTCTCTTTCGACGATTATGTAAAATATATGAAATGTCTCATTTTCTTTGATCTTCATTACGTAGATACATCTTCAATTTATCATTCACAAGAAAAAGAAATAAAAATCGATCTTTATATATATATGTTCTAATGGACACAGTCTAATGTTGTTCTACATGTTCGTACGTTCGTTAAAAAAATTGTTTAGTTAATTCTTAAAAGTTTCCAGCATATTCAATCGATCGAAATGAAAGACCCCGTAAACACACAACACACATACCATTATAAGTGAGTGTCACGCACGTGTAGGTCGCGAGCACTTGAATTACGATCGATTAACGATACGGAACTCGTCGTTGCGATAAAAATAAAATGAAGAAGTCGCGAAAGAAGTCGCGTGAGATCCTCGAATAGAATTTAATCTCTTCGTCACCATTTGGAAGTCGAAACAACCTATCGAAGTTTATTGCGAGCCGTATGAATCTAAAAATGATCAGTGTTTCTTTCTTCTCTTTTCTTCTAGTTTCTCTAAGCTAGGATTGATTATCGACTGATCAACCTTGGCGGTTTACGGCTACAAACTCGATCGCTAAACTCGATATCTATATAACTCCTATCGTACGGAATGAAGAGTCGAATGGAATAGTTTGTAAAAGAAAGAAAATGATAAAAGAATCTCGATCAGTGTATTTAGAAAAAAATTTGGTATAGCGAGATCTGACAGGTGAAGTGATTTCGAGATGACAGTTTCGGGTCAAAGTTTTCTAGTCAAAAAAAAAAAAAAAAGAAAAAAAAGGGGAAATAATAGGAAAAAGAGAGAAAAGAGAAAGAAAATAACTTTGAAGTTTATAATATTTGACGGGTTTGTTCTTATCCGTCTTATTTTCTTTTTCTTCTTCTTTCGCTTCTCTTTTTTCTCTTTTTTCTTTTCCTTTTCATTTTATTTTATTTTATTTTATTATTTTTTTTTTTTAATCTTCAACTCACTCGAAACGAGACACACTAGAAATTGAAGGAGAATTCAAGTGGAAAAAATGAAGTGAACTTTATATTGCCAAACTAAAATTGACATTCAAAAGGTTTTTTAACAGCTGCCGAATAGCTAACACGTGCCTTTCTCTTAACGTCGGCCAGCGATCGTCATTGACCGACATACACAAGCATCGTGGAATGCACTGAATTCGACTGACAGTCTCATGAACGATAAACATCGACGAAACTATTCTAAGAACGTGCACGCAAACGGCGCCGAACTCTTCCTAACGCGAATCTTAAAACGAATCGAACAATAAAACGGAGTAATAAAAGATCTTTAATTCACAAATGTCGATAAAGAACTTATTATAAAAAAGAAAACAATTGATCGACAAATTATGGTTGAACAGATGATAGTTAAAATAAAATAAAAAAAATTATAATAATAATAAAATAGAAAATATCAGGAAATGTAATTGTAATGTAAAAAAAAAAAAAAAAAAAAAAAGAGAGAAAAGAAAAAAACGATCGATCAATGAAAATTTATATTAATAAAAAAAAGATACTACATTCGGATCGAATATTACACCGTTCAATTCCTATGCGTCCCTCATCTTCCTTTAACTCTTTTTCACTCGTTATCTTTGGCGATATCCTACACGCTTACGCGACGGATCCTTATGCAACCAATCTGGTTAAGATCTCAAGGTCGTCCATCCACGACTCTCGCTTTCGCGCAAAGATAGCTATGTTTCGATTCGTCAGGATTCGGTATAGTTCGACCGCATTCGACTACGACACGCCGAGAGTTTGAAATAATGCGCGCCAATATCCATCCAAATCGAATATCTTCGATTTCTTCGGACAAAACGATCTTTTTTCTCTCTCTAAAAAGAAAAAAGAAAATAATGAATGAACTCGAACGATAATGTCCATTCGGTAAAACGATCGATAAAGTTATGTACAATGCAAAAATTATATATAAAAAAAGGAGAGAGAGAAAAAAAAAAAGAAAAAGAAAAACATCAACTAACGCTTGTAACGTTGGTAATCGGGTCGAGATCAAAATTGCAAGCAACGATATAACGTGCAGCGGCCGATGTTAAAGGCCGTTGTTTATTTTGAGAGAGACACGACTGCATATAATCGTAGTCTTCTTCATCGTCGTCGTCGTCGTAGTCGTCGTCATAGTCGTCATCGTCTTCATCGTTTGCTTACGTTAACCAACACGAATTTTGTTAGATTCTCACGAATAAAATGTGATGCATAATCCAGATTTAGCTAGGATAAGTACCAAGAGCCCTCGATAAAAAATTGTAAGATCGAGAAGTATAGTATTTACGTGAAACCTACATACCTTGAAGAAGATTTTTTCTGGCCAAAGAAAACATGCAAAGAAAGGAAACGATCTCTCTCTCTCTCTCTCTCTCTCTCTCTCTCTTCTTATTTTTTGTTTCTTTAATTTTCTTTCTTCGTACCCCAACGACGTCGTTCAACTTGCCACGACTTCCGCCAAACTCTCGTCTCGTTCCAGCGACCCACGCCCACGTTTATCGGTTTCGCCCAATGCGATATATCCGCAGAGAAAGAGAGAGAAAGAGAGAGAGAAAGAGATAAAATGAGAGAAGGAGAGATGATCTCCCTCTGTATTTTTTTTCTCCCTCTGACAGGAAGTCACGCTCGTTGCAGATTTACGTATACTATTCAGCGAAGGCAGCCGTGCCATACTGTCAAGATATCGAGGTAGTCGCTATAAAATCTGACTATGAGAGAACGGAAGTAACTCTGCTAAAGAAAGAAAGAGAGCAAGAGAGAGAAAAAGAGAAAGAAAGAGAGAGAGAGAGAGAGAGACATACTTGAGTATCGTATTTCATCGTCACCGTGTATATAACCATACCTAGATACGTGTATCTCTGCGTTCCAAAGAAACTCATTCGCACGTAGCTTACGATCGGCTTGCCGCTATAAACGAACTCGATCTCTACGATTTCAACGTGGACGATCACCGGTTCTCTCTTATCAGTCTGTACAAGACGACACGAACTTTATTACTGTTAAGATTTTAACGTATCATTGCGATAATAACTAAACGACGTAAAAACGTAAAACTTTCTAAGAATCATACCGATGTTATGTGTACATTAGTAAATAAATAAATATAGGTCAAACAGGCCCTTTGAATTCTTCTCGAGTTATATTTTCTTTTTTTCAAATCGATTTCTATGAAAACGTTCTGTATATGTAACGTTACCAATTCTACTCGAAATTATTTACCTTTGTATTACAATCGTACGTTCAGAGAATTGATAATATTATGTATCGATGACAAAGTTTCATGTTTCGTATTTTTCCAATGATGTACTTCGATTACGATTCAGAAAAAGAAAACTAATAAATATGATCGTAATATATATATATATATATATATATATATATATATTAGGTATATACGTATGTCGTATCGTTAATTTCTTCGATTAGATCAGCTCTAATTACTATTAGACAAGTGTGTAAATAGATATCTCACGTTCTATCAGTCGCAAAGAAACAAATAAAAAGAACACATTCCATTAAATCAATTTGCACAAACATTACGGTGTTAAAAGCAACGAAAAGATAGATAAGGCGTTCTAGGAAAAACAAACGAGTAGGTACGTCTTTGAACATTCGCTAGAGAATACGATTAAGAGGAAGCTAATTACATCCTGCTCGTTAAAAGAGAACAATTGTAAAAGAAGAGAAAAAGAATCATGTTCGCGATAGAAATATCCATACGTACGAATGAAATGTATATTACATTACGTCACACAAGTTAAATATACAACACTGAATTAGAATTTTATTTCCTTAATTCGAACATGTCCATTGGGATGAGAATTTTTCCTCTTCTTTTTTCTTTCTTTCCTTTTTTTTTCTATTTTTTTTTCTTCGATGCAACGAGATGTCTTTTTTTTTTTTTTTTTAAAGAAAAAGCAACGACGACGACAAAATTCGAACAAGAAAATGAAGAAAAAAAGAAGGATATAATATCAACGAACGACAATGGGGAAAAAATTTACGTAGCTAAAGCCGTGACTTTCACCCACGATAGAGAGGATAGCTCTCACTTTCGTTCGAGGTCGCACGTTTCCTCGACTGACGTAGAAAATATCGACGAAGAGGAGGAAAGCCGCCTTCCGGTTGACAGGACGAGAGGAGTTTCCTACGCAAGCGCGTCCTCCTCCTTTCAATGCGAAAAGAAGAGAGAGAGAGAGAGAGAGAGAGAGAGAGAGAGAGAGAGAGAGAGAGAGAGAGAGAGAGAGAGAGAGAGAGAGAATACCACCACCACGAACTCTTTAAAATCCATCTCTCATTCTCAGCTTCCGAAGGACACTTTTTGAAAATGTTAATCTCTATCCTCGTAAATATAGCAACGATTACATAATCGTAAAAAAGGTTCTTTTCAATGAACTTAGACTTTTCTCGAATGCGATCCTTTGTTCAAAAGAATAAGAAAGATTAGTTATATATATATATATATATATATATATATATATATTTGTTTGTTAACTGATCAGACTAAAAAGCACATAAAGATTGATGCACAAAGTTAATATAACAATTAACATACATATAGTATCTTTATGTATATCCATATAACAAATTAGGAAGGACACATTGAAGATCTCATATAAATTCAGATTAATTACATCCACGATGTTATTATTAAATAAAAGTGGCAATATAAAGAATACTTAAAGTTACAGAGTCCATCGTCAAATTTATAGGGACATAAAATCGAAAGATGAAAACAAAGGAAGCAAAAGGGAGGAAAAGAAAAGGAAAAAAAAAAAAGAAAAAAAGGGTTTGGATCTGACAGGTCTCGCAATGTCAGCTGAATTCCAATGGCCATGAGGATAGCTTCGATCTTACGTAAGATCGTAAGGAGTAAAACCTCCTACTCGACAAGGGATGAGAAAGAAACGGGGGATGAAACGAAGCATTTGAAAAAGAGAGAGGATGAAGGAAAGAGAAAGAGAGAGAGAGAGAGAGAGAGAGAGAGAGAGAGAGAAAGAGAAAGAGGAAGAGAAAGAGAGAGAGAAAGAGAGAGAGAGAGAATGTAAAGTGAACCTTGAATCTTATACGCGCGCGCGTAACGAGCATCACGAAAGAGGGAGAAGAGAAAAGAGAAGAAAATCCAAGGGGTGAATGTGACTACGAGGGTAGCCAGAAAGGGGCGGTTTTATGTGGGCCACCAGGTTCTACGTCCTCTACTTCGCCGGCGCGTGTAATGCTCAAAATGTTCAGAGGATCGAACGAGAGAGAAAGAGAGAGAGAGAGGGGGGAGGGAGAGAGAGAGGGAGAGAGAGAAAGTGCTAGCTGTTTCTAGTAGTGATAGTAGAGCTGGTGAAGATGGTGGTGGTGGTTGACGATAGCAGTACGAAGGCCATTGGCAAAGGGTGGATAACATTCCGGAACTATTGCGGAGATTAAACAGACCAGGGGAAGAGTGCCCTGAGAGGGGCTTCGTTTTATTTGTTTTCCGATAGTGAAAGTTCCTACGTTCTCTGTCCCACCCACTGCTACTATGTAGTAATACGTTTTATCGAAGCAAACGACTAACTCGTGTGAAAAATCTTGATTTCAGCTCTTTTTGTTCTGTTTCTCTCTCTCTCTCTCTCTCTCTCTCTCTCTCTCTTTTTATCGTATTAGAAATAAATCAAGAACAAAATGGTCGATTTTCGAATTCATTCATAAATCTAAGAAATAAATAAATGTATGTAGGAATACGAGAAACGTTTGGAACGCGCTCGTTCATTCGTTCATTCGTTCATTCATTTATTCATTTATTCGAAGTCGCATATACAATCAGTTACGATTCGTCACGCAATGTATTGCAAGTTTGATAGAAGATTTATGATATCACCATGTAGAAGCTTATCTACTGTAAGTATACGCGAGCGTACATTCTCTCGTATATAGTTGAGAAGGATAGAGAAAAAAAAAAAAAAGAGAGAGATAAAGAATATATCTTCCAATCTAGAGTCGTCCAATTTGCAGGATGGTACTTGCCTCGTAAAAGAAAGAAGATCATTTCGGACGAGCCAAGTGTCATCCGGATAGAAAGAAATGAGAAAATTACTCTTGAGGAAAGACCAAAGTGGGGTGGGGGGAAAGATGTTAAAAAAAAAGGAGGAGGAGGAGGAAGAAGAAGAATAAGAAAAAGAAAAAGAAAAAAGTGTATTGACCAATTCTCGTTGTTCCTTTGTAAATAAAAGCCAAGATTGAATTTTTATTCGCAGGCATGCATATGATCGTGCTATTGTTGGAAGAGAAGATACGCACTTACCTGGAAATTGTTGCGTCAGTATCAAGCGTGACACATTGTACATTCCAAACCTATTTCACAAAAGTTTGTAAGAAAATAGAAATAAGTTGAAATTTCAAAAAAAAAAAAATAAAGAACTTCGAACACGCATGTCCCGTTAATCTACGAATAATCACGATATTTTCGTAATCGTAACGAGCGAATGTCCTTTCGATTAGAAGAACTAATATCATGGCTCAGAGCACGAAGCATTCAAAGTGATGCAAGGCCCATCGAACGGGACAAGGTTGTTGACCCTTGCATACCTCCTATGACGCAACACACCTCTACGAGAGTGGAATTTTGAAAGAACCGAATAAAATTTAAGCAAGACAAAATCGGAGATCTTCCGTTTGCCGAGAATATTTTTAGAAATCAATCTTTTCTTTTAATAAACGAACTCAAACTCGAACTCGAACAAAATACTGTCTAATAAATGATATAAAATTAACGTAATAACATTTCAATGATTACACTAATTTTAGAAACCGTTATCGATTTGATTTAATTTAACGTTTGTAACGAGAATGATATATCATGCTTTAACTTAATTAACTTAATTAAATGTTAAAGGATAATGTAATGGTTTAAGGATTAATAAGCAATTTCTTGGCATGACGTTTTAAGGAACAGCGAATTGGTCAAAGATCGAAATCAAATCAGACAGAAACGAGCAATAAAAAAAAAAAAACAATTGCATTGTAAGTCATTGATCCTACCTTAAGATGTAATTCACACAGACAACGGAGAGCGGCTTATGTTGTTTAGAGCAGTGAATAAGTGTAGCTTGTGTAACTACCCAGGCGTACCCACCCTTCTTGCCCAAGAAACGATAGGCCACTGTTTCGCACTGTCCTTTGCTGAACACTGAAACAGTAACGAAGAAAGGATCAGCAATGATGAGATAGCTTGCGAGGACTATGAATGAGCGACAAGATGCGATCACTTTATATACGCGCTCGATACGCACGTTCCGCGCATTCGTGGCTGATGAAATAGTGATGACATCCTTTCTAATTCCTAATTTTTTATTAATTTTATTCTAATAATTTTTCTATTACTTTTGTGTTCATCTCTGATATCCTATCGATAATTTTTAACCGATAATAGAAAAGATTATTTTCATACACTCTAAATCACGAAAATTGTAAGGAGTGAATATTCCCAAAATTGACTATGATGCTGAACAAATTATTTATACTAATTTGTAATTATTTATAAAAATGTTCAATATCCCGCCTGAGGATAGGCATCACTTTTTACTTGGTCGATAATTATGATCGCAAACGCCATCTATCAGTAAGAAATTTTTTTAAGCCCCTTCGGTATGCAACATTTCTCTTGATGCAAGCACGTGAGAAAGTGTCGACTACCGTACGGATTGAAAACAATTTTACAATTATCGACAAAGTATCGAGTGATGACTATTTACAGATATGACATGCAACAGTCATAAAAGGATGTTCATAATTAATAGCAATCTTGTCTTAAGCCAAGCAATAACTAAATTTATCGGCAAACTTTATAGTACTACCTAACATAATTTTTCAGATAATACGTAATAAATGTGTCCTTGGCATTCGAAAAAAGGAGCATACTCCCGAAAAAAATCGTTTTATCTCCTTCTTACAGAAGGGTAGGAGAACCTAAAACCTTCAAGCCTTTTAGGTAAAAGATAGATCATTTGAGATTAGTGCGGACCAACCCCTAACCACAAAAAGTTATACCAGAAATATCGATTTTCGCTTCGAAGTCAACAACCCTAAGTAAAAAGGATTTTCTGACCAAATGGAGATAACAATTCCTAAGTAACAAAAATCTACGTTCTTTTTAGTTTCAGATTATATCAATATATGAGATTTCGATAAAAACCAAAAGCCATTTGTTTGAAATACTCGATGAATTATTGTTCGAAAAAGTAAAATTAAGTATACTTCGAAGAATACCACTTACGAGATTTGAAGGATTTGTCAAGGGCCAAGTTATCGAGAGCATGATGGAATTCGAAAACTGATTGTCCCATCAATTCCTCGCTGTCCCAACCAAGGTATTCCGCTAATCTGTCCAAAGGGAACAAGAAGAAAAAAAAAAGAAGAAATCGAAGTTCGTTTAAATCCTATCGAAGATATTAAACCAATCTAAGATTAAGTATCTATAAAATCGACTTACTTTTCATCGGCATAAGTGAATTTCATGCTGAGGCTGTACTTCGATAAAAAAGTTTGACGTCCTAAAGGTATCTCGATATTACTAGGATGTGGTATAGGACACCCAACGAGAATCAAAGACGGTCCAGTTTCACGTTCGATCTCATCCTTATCCGAAGAGGCATCCTTTTCCTTCTCGACGTTTACAGAATTGGAATTGGAATCATGTATGTTCGTCAAACGACCAATACAATGGATTACCTGAAACATTAGATAGGTTGTTAAAAAAGATCTCCCTTTGAAATCTCTTGAGATTGGAAAAACTTTCCGTACCTTATAAGAGGCGCTCTTCAAATTGACTTTTCTTCCTTTGCTGGTTAAGGTGCACTTTAATCTAAGAAAAAAACTGCACGAGCGTTTGTCGTTATCTTCGATAGGCTTCGAAGAAAGACACTCGCGTAATTCATCGTGATCGCATGGGTGGCTGTATTCGTAAACGCTTTGTCCCATCATATCCATCTACGTAAGAAAGAAAGAGAATATAAACAAGAGAGAAAGAAAGAAAGAAAGAAAGAAAGAAAGAAAGAAAGAAAGAAAGAAAGAACATATATATATAGAGAAAGAGAAAGAAAAATTTCATAAGGACACCGATTATACAAATACATACGCATATAAGATTCCGAATAATAAAGAAGCATGCTATTGAATCGAAAATCTATCGTTGACGTTATCGATAGACATTTGCATGCATGGCGCGAGTCTATCGACCCGAACCAATAGAATATAAAATAAAATGACGACGATCGTCGTCCTCGATCTGCGTCGTACACGTGTACACAAATACACAAACACATACACACATACATTCGTACGTTTTATAAATGCAGAAGATATGTACTACAAATGAATACATATGCACGTAGTACCTGCGATACTCCGAGATATTCGCTAACATTTTCCGATAGATAAACCATATTTCCATCGTTCGACAATACCAGCATGAATCCATTCAAAGCTTCCGGAAACAATTCGTCCATTTTCACTGAAGTTTCTGTCTTTGTGATCGTACCAGGTACTGAAAATAAAATTAAAAAAAAAAAAAATATATATATATAAGAAATGATATATCGATCGGTATTCTTCCATCTTTTCTTTTTTCTTTTCTTTTTTTTTTTTTTTTAACTAATCAAAGAACAGAGATACGTAAAAAAGTTATAAATAATTTGGGTATAAGAGAAAGTTAACACGGAAGAAACTCACTGGAATCAACGACCGCTCGAACTTTGAGATAAGCTATGGCAAGTCTCATGACGCTGGCTTTATCTAGATGAGTCGCTTGGTCCTGAGACACCGGCAATGCAGCAGCAAGCTCAGTAAAAATGTCGGTCTCTCTGCTACGTCGACATCTTGCCGCGTCACGAGATCGTTCTTTCCTTTTCTCGTTGCTCCTATAAAAGGAAAAGAAACATGAATAAATTAATGAATCACTATGGTAACAGAGAATATTGCGATCAAATTTATCGAATGATGATTAGAAAGAAATAAGATAGGAAAATTATTTAAATAGATGTATCGATCATCTAATTACTTGACAAGAATATAAAATTTTTTATTTGTTGATAACATTTCTTTACATTTTACAAATGGATAAAAAGTGCGAAACGTTCAACAGTAAGTGTGTTAACGTTATCACTGTCGCAAAATGAACTTTGTACTACGTTTCTTCTTCTCTCTCTCTCTCTCTCTCTCTCTCTCTCTCTCTCTCTCTCTCTCTCTCTCTCTCTCTCTCTCTCTCTCTCTCTCTCTCTCTCTCTCTAAATCGATTCTTGTAACTAACACGATGAATCTTGCATGCTAACACAATCCAAACTGATCGAAAATAAAGGAAATTAGTCATAAAATAACTCGAAGTGTCAAGCGGGTAATACCCAATGCTTGGGCAGCACCGTTTTTAAATCCGTTTA
>NC_057687.1:5698494-5728494 GCF_014466175.1 Vespula pensylvanica | reverse complement strand
CGTATATAGGGTGGGCCAATAAATATTAGTCGATGTACTAAAAACTCCAAAGTAATTTGAGACTATGAAAAATTTGTCTCGTAAAAATTGTTCACAATCTCGTAATTTCGTAGTCTAATTATTTTCAACAAATTTTTCCTTTTTTTTTTTTTTTTTTTTATTCATTCCTTTTTTTTACAACGAACCTATGACATTAATATGACCTTAATACCTCCGTTTATAAAAAAAAAATTCTCCTTATTGTACTAAATCATACAGACAAGTAATTATTCTGTAATATATATTTCATAAACGTTTCAAACACTCCGAATATACCTGATTACAATTAATAGTTATTAGACCACCCTCTATACTCCCTAATCTAAAGGAATAAAGCGTACGTCGTTGTGTATGTACAATACATACCTACGTATCATACATACATCACATGAGTGCTCGAATCGTCGTAATAACTCAAAAGCAACAGACAGACGGCACTTTATCAAAAGCATTCGCTGGTATTGCTCTTCTTACTAGACTCCTCCATGCTTCTCATTCGCCACACGTAACTCTTCTTTCCAACGAAAACGTTTGCCCAAATATATTTTATTCTGTACCCTCTTTCTTCTCTCATTTTCTTTCTTTTTCTCTCTTTTTCTCCCTTTCTCTCTCTCTCTCTCTCTCTCTCTCTCTCTCTCTCTCTCTCTCTCTCTCTCTCTCTCTATCTCTCTCACTCAGACATATTTTTACATATTATTTATATTTTATAACTCACAATTTTGATGTACGGAAAGGAGTGCTCGTTGAAAAAGATCACTATAATTTTCGGAGAAACAAAAGGACGCGTATCGTGTTCCAATTTTATTTCAAAATACACATATGAACCTAAGATTATTATTTATTTTTTATTCATGATATATCTCGTCGAGACTAAGAAAAGGTATGGTAAAGCGATTGCAAATCATTTTTTTTTTCTTTTTTAATAATTTTACGAACGAAATTTTTATGACTGGTTTTAACCGAATGATATTGTATGTTTATATATATATATATGTGTGTGTGTGGGTGTGTGTGTATATATATACATATATATTCATCTTTCGTTTTTTTCAAATCCAAAATTTTTTTTTTAAACAGCTCGTTGTCTTAGAACGAGACGTACATTGATAAATGTTCGCCAATTTACAACGACAATATCGTACGTAAGTAGGAAATTACGTAATCGAGCAAAAAAGCGAAGATCCAACCGAGATCAAAGTGCTCGTTAAGACAAAAGAGGGAGTGAGAGAAATAAATAGATAGATAGATAAATGGATGGATAGATAGATAGATAAATATATGTATATATATATATATATAGAGAGAGAGAGAGAGAGAAAGAGAGAGAAAGAGAAACAGAGAGAGAGAGAAAGAGAGAGAAAGATCATCGAACGCGAAATAATTTGGCATTACGGCCGGGTGTTCAGAACTATTTCGAGGTGGAGGCGAGCAAATATTTGCATTACAAACAATTCAAGATATACGGAACTACCGATCTCTATTCGGTTGTTGATGCTAGCTCAAAGAAGAAAGTTTTCATCCAAATTTCCAACCATTCGATCTACCTGAATAGATCTTTATATTATAGATCTAACGGTGCAGGAGACAGAACATAAAATATATTTTCGAAAATCATCGTCGAACAATCGTAAACATCTCAGTATTTTTCTTTTGGTATATATTCACGCGTGTATGTATATGTTAGGTAGACGTAAGAAAGAGAGAGAGAGAGAGAGAGAGAGAGAGAGAGAGAGAGAGAGAGAGAAATAGGAAGACCGTTAAAACCCAGAAAGCAGACCTGCTATCTATCTTTTTCTATTTCATTACTCTGTTTCTCTTTCATTTTGTTTCTTTCTTTTTTTCTCTTTCTCTCATTCTCTCTCTCTCTCTCTCTCTCTCTCTCTCTCTCTCTCTCTCTCTCTCTCTCTCTCTCTCTCTCTCTCTCTGTTTCAGTCTCTCTTTCCCCCTCTTTAATTTTACCAACCATTACTCTGATCTTTGACGCAAATTAATATCTCTAGATGTCTTATAAAAAACATTACTGACTTCTCGGGAAATTCCTCCAATTCCTAGAATCCGTTCGAGTGGATGTGATCACGATCATGTATGCTATATATCCCCATAAAAATTCCACGTATTGGACAAGTTGCGTGATAATAATTACTCGCGGGGAATCTTTTCCAATTTGCATGTTTCTCTCGTGCTAATAATATACACATGCCTATGTGTTCTTTTCAATAACGTATTCGATTCACGGCACAGTCTGAGTCTCATTTTTTTGAATACAATACTTGTATTGTGTGATAAAGACAGACAGAAAGATAAAGAGAGAGAGAGAGACTCAGAGAGAGAGACAAACAGACAGACAGACAGACAGACATACAGACATACAGACAGACAGATAGACAGAGAGAAAGAGAGAAATAAATGAAGACGAAAATATCTTTTTTAATCGAGAAAAAAATAAAAACTATATTATGCAACGATAAATATTATTTTAATTGAACGTGAACCTATCGAACATAATGCATACCATAACATTAAGCATAATCCATCCGTTAGCACAGTAACGCGATAATACAGTAACATTTATGGCATGCTTATCGCTCCAGATGTTAAAATTGTGAAAGAAAAAAAATGATGTTCGTTCACCTTTTCTCTCTCTCTCTCTCTCTCTCTCTCTCTCTCCCCCTCTCTTTATTTATTTTCAATAAATTAATACAAATTTTCTTTTACATTATTTATCTGAAATGATTGCTCATAGTTGAATTCAAAATTGTCATTATGTAGAAGTGGTCACGAATGAAAAAGAAACGACATTGTACGTATAATAGTTATCTAGAATTTTTCTTGATTTCAACGTTATCCATCGTTGAACCAAAGTTTCCATATCTACGAGCTGATTTCGATGCGCTTGTCGGTTACACAACATGATTACTACAGGCAACTAATACAATGTGTGTATATGATGTGTGTACGCGCGTGTATTTATACGTATTTGTACGTATTTATACACTTTATACTTTTTACTTTTGTTAATCTATGAATTATCTTTGGGATTAGATCGATATTGACTTTTCGAGTAGAATTGTATTTGATTGAAAACGCATATGTATAGCATAATCCATAAATTAATCAAAAGTAGAATAAATCGAACCAAAGTCGATATACTTTCGTACGTATTTGAATTTTCGAAGCAAATAACTAAAATCCTTGTGTACTAAAAATATACATTACTAGAGCTTCCAGCTGACTTTTGTGAATTTATAAACACGAATGGTCATTCGAAGGAAGGAAGAAATGAAAAAAAAAAATAAAATAAAATAAAAATAAAAATAAAAAAGAAAACGAACAAACAAATAAATAAATAAGGACGGAAATAGTCCACGCCAAATATTGAAATTCTAAACAGACTTGACGTTCATACAGTTTCAAGATGAAAATTCGATCTTCGTTGAAATACTGTTTAATTAATTGCTGTCGTCAAAAATCTTCTATCTAATGATTCACAGAAGTACTATGATTGGACGATCATGATACATAATTTTCTGTCGATAGTATACGCCGTAAAAATGGTGGGGAGGACACATACGTGATAATCCTCCGATAATAATAGTCGTATAGATATTTCAAATGTAGAAACTTCATTTTAGAAGGCGATTCTTCTCCTAATGAAAAAGAAAAAAAGAAAAAATAACGAAATATAGATCTTGACATTTTGCACGACTCGAAAATGCTTAAAAATAATGTCGTTAGATCGACTTCTTTAGTTATCCCTAATAATAAAAAAAAAAAAAAACACAGTATAAAAATATAGGAAATAAACAAGAATTATCCGATAAGCCTAAATAATTTATCTCGAAATTTATCAGTATTGATTTCTACGCATCAACGGCGAAATATAAAAGTGCCACCATTTTTTTATCCTTAGGGATTTGAATTCACGCGGCTTTTATTATTTCTTTTTTATAATTTTTCTTGTCATCTTCCTTTTTCCTTTTTTTAATTTTCTTTTTACTTTTTCTCCAAATCATTCTATTCTTAATTCAATCATTGCATTTTTCTTACAATTAGAAAGAAGAAAAAAGAATCACTTAACCATAACCATAAAGTCGAGCTTGAATGGTCGAAAGGAAAAAAGAGAAATCGTTACGTGGAAGAATTGCTCAACAATTTTCGGCTTTTCAACGGCTGTATTAACGCCTCATGTATAATTAAATATATCTATGTAATCGTACATATATATTGTGCATATATACCTGGATTATTTATTTCATCATTTATAAAAAAAAAAAAAAAAGAAAAAAGAAAAGAAAGGTTAAAAAAGAAATAAGAAAAGTACGACAAGAGAAAAACCTCTAGGACCGTAAAAAAAAAAAAGAAAAATTATTTATTGATGGCCTATATCGATTGTAAGTATTACCAAGTCGCCGAAGCAACGAATCATTTCATTGGGACATTGTATTGTGTGCGATCATATACAAGATACAATGTGCATTGTCAACTAAAGAGCAATGTAAGAAAGAGAGAAAGAAAGAGAAAAAGAGGGAAAGAGAAAAAGAGGGAAAGAGATGGAGAGGGAGAGAGAGGAAGAAAGAGAGAGAGAGAGGAAGAAAGAGAGAGAAAGAAATAGAGAGAGAGAGAGAAAGAGAGAGAGAGAGAGAGAGAAGGAATGAGAAACAAACATTTTCTGACGCACGACGTATATTCTCCGTAAGGCAAGCTGACCAATAATAAAGTTCGTTTGGTCGATTCATTTATATTATTGAAGGCTAAGGGAGAATATGATTGATGCAATGAATTCTTTGAGAGAAAGAAAAGGTTAGAATGTAAAGAGATGAATACGAAAAGGATAAGGGAGATGAGCAATGATTTATTATAGCAACAAGAGAGAGGGAAAGAGAGAGAGAGAGAGAGAAAATCATTGCATATGAAAGGAAATATTCTAAAGTAATACAAATTATACATACACACACACACACACACACACATATATATATATCTTTGTTTTTATGATTGTTTTTCCAATTGTTCTCATTATTCTCAAGGTTTCTTTCCAATTTCATACTATACGGTGCATGACTTCGAATATATATATACATAAACATACATAAACATACACATACATACACAATGAACTAACACTGCTATCAAGAAAAACGAAAAACACGTCCAATGTCTCTTTTCTATAATCACCAATGAAAGAGAATATATATAATATATTAATAATAACAAAACCTCACAAATATTCTATTATCAACATACTCGTAATCCATGAAAGAAACAAAACATAACCTATAAAAAAAAAAAAAAAGAATTTCGTAATTACCGAAGGTAACCTTAAAGATTAACATTCATTCGTCCTACATAGGACGCTGAACGTTAAACAAAATCACGTGAAATCGTAATAGTACTCGCATAAACATAACTCATAGAATATTCATTACGAGGTATATCGTGTTTACTAATTGTTGTATTATCATCTTAAAATCTTTTAAATCGATTCAAAGGGTACACTTTTTCGTTCTTTTATATACATATATGCATAAAACTTAAATATGTAAATTCTAACGAAAGAGAAAGAGAGAGAGAAAGAAAGAAAGAGAGAGAGAGAGAGAGAGAGAGAAAGAAAAAGACAGAGAGGGAGAGAGAAAGAAAGAAAAAGAGAGAGAGAGAGAGAAAGAGAAAGCATAACACGCGGTAAGAAATACAAATAAAAAAGAATGAGAAATATGAGCATGCTTACGAGAGAGAGAAAGAGAGAGAGAGAGAGAGAGAGAGAGAGAGAGAGAAGGATAGAAAACGACGCGTCAGAATATTATCACGCTACACACAAAAAGATGCGTGCCGCTCCATTTTACGCTCGCCATGTCGTATCGTTACAAAGATTTTCTTTCGAACGGCGTCTGTCTTCTCGATGACGCGTGATAAAATGTTTAAGTAACACGTAGGAAAAGGGAGCTTCAAAGAACACCTCACAATCAGTCGTCTTTTTATCTATCTATCTACCTAACTATCTGTATATCTATCTACCTATCTATATATCTATCTATCTATCTATCTATCTCTTCATCTATCTATTGAAAATCATAAAACAATAGAAAAATAAAGAAAGGTTAATTAAACAAGAATGATGAAATCTTACCTCCTTTTTTCCTTATGCTTCTTCTCTCTTTTTGACACTTCCATGATGAATCAAGTGGTATAGAATTTCCCGTAAAGAGAAAATGCAGCCCAGTAGGTACACTCTCGGTCACTGCCAAGGAACGTACAACACAGGCCTGCTGACCGCACCAATTTCTTCGTTTGTCTCTCTCTCTCTCTCTCTCTCTCTCTCTCGGTCTCTGTCTATCTACCTATATATCTATTTGTCTATCTATCCGTCAGTCTTTATTTCTTTTCCACTTTCTTTCGTTTTCTTCTTTTTATTGCATATATATATATTTGTCTCTTTCGTCGAATCTTCGCACTTTGCACGCGCGCACGCGACCTCCTTTTTCTCCTCTCTTTTTCACTCTTCTTCGTTTATCTCTTTGTGTGTATGTGTGTGTGTGTATTATATATATATATGTCTATGTGTGTCTATATATATATATAAATATACGTACACGTTTGTTATCAAAAAATACGTAAAAAGAAATAAAAAAAAAAAAAATAATAATAAAAAGTCGTTGTCCGTTCTCTCGATACACACGCGTCACTGCTACGAGCACTTCTTCAATGTCCTACTCGTTCCTTTAGACGCGTTAAAGGTCGTTAACGTTAGAGACATCCTGCTGTTAGCACGAAACGCAGGGCGAACGCCAAACTCATGGGCACTATGCACGGACGACGGCGATGGCGACGACGATGACGTCGATCAAAGGGAATAGTGGTGGTGTGCCGAGCCTTCTCTCACTCTCTCACTCTCTCTCACTCTCCCACTCTCCCACTCTCCCACTCTATCTATCTCTCTCTCTCTCTTTATCTACTATCCAAGTAAGCTGCCACTGTGTTGGTGGTGCTGCTGTCCACGGAATGTTGTGCGTATGAACGACTAATCGGGTGAGCCGACTCTTAAGAGGGGAGGGGAGATAACAGCTGACGTCACTGGACCGCCTACGTAACGTAGGACGCTCGTTACTCTCACTGAACGCCCTCTATCGGTCGAAAACTTTACTAATTCGAATAACGCGGTAAGTACAAATCTCAATTCGAAAGAAAAAATAAATAAAAAGGAAAGAAAGAAAATAGATAAAGAGAACTATGAATGATATGTTTCCAAGCAAATTATTCCAAATCTTGAAGAGATTTCCTTCGTAGTCACTTTTTTTAAATCACTGATATCACGGTATAGCGATGAAAATATAAAAAGTATAAAAACGTCCGCGAAAATGTCACTCATTCGTGTTTGTAGTTTCTACTGTCACCAACAAATGAAAGTAGATTCGATGATGCTCTGTGTACGTGATACACACATGGCTTGCCTTCGAACTGTCTTGCCACTGTTAGAGATGCTCGTAGTTGGATATAAAAGTCATTGTTACAACGTAGAACGAATCTACGTTCTGCGATGTTGTACTTTAATATGTCTATCATAGACTTGGCTCCTTCTTCTCCAAACAATTGCTTCACTGCTTGTAATATGTTTTTCTTTAAGTATACATGACCAATTTCTATGTTCGAAGAGTCTGTGAGTTCTCTGAAAATTATAATGATTTTTTTAATAAGATATACTAAATTATAAATTTTTCAAAATTTATTTCTTCAAGTACAACATATCTAGACATAAATAAAAAAATAAGCAAAACTAAATAAACTATTAATATCATATAAAATGTGATGATACAAAGTTAGGTTATGTTTCAAATAGAGACTATCGACTAGTTAAAGAATAATAGAAAAAATTACTTACAAAGAAACGTCCAAGTAATACATGTTACTTGAAAATATAAACAGCGAGTAAAATTGTGTACAATATTTTTATAGATACAATCCAAAAGACTATTACCAATTTCCATTATTCGACATCACGAAGAAGCACGCTGTAATAACAAGAACTTTACTATATGCTCATAGACTATCAACATTCAAGATGTTACAATCAAAAGTATACCAAACTTAAGGCTGTTCGTCATTCGTGATTTTATAATGGTTTACACGAACAATGAATATAGATGTAATTTTGATGAACAAAATCGCACTTTAAAAATAAAGGTTTAAGCAAGGACATGATTTTTCGAATTTTTGGAAAAGCTTTATTTTCTCATTAAAAAAGATATCCTTTTAAGAATAATATATACATCAAAATAAAGCTTCTTTTAAAATTCGAAAAAGCCATTTCTTCGCTCAAAACCTTCATTTTTAAAATTTCGTAAAGTGGCGCCCCTCGAACATCGCGGCAAAAGAGAAGAAGCTCCTACCCCCACTACCGATTTTCATATAAACGTTAGAATGGATTTGTCGAGAACTGTTTCCACATAATAGAAGATTGCTTTTTTGTTTATTACGTAAACTAACGCTCGGATTATCTGATCTATTAAAAGTGTAAGGGAACATGTTTCGCCATATTCAGATGGAAAAGTCACGGTAACTTATTCAAACATTTTAATAAGTTTTCGACTAATGATTCTACGGTAAAAATAAGCAATTACGTCCAGTCGTTCGTGTTAATGTATCTTAGAAAAAATATATAATTTTGGATTAATCTCATAATTATTTAAACGATATATAATATACACGGAGTATAACAAATTAATATTTAAACTATAATGTACATATATCATATTATTCTGGGACAGGTCTCTCATCGTCGTTAGTCATCTTTATTTATCGAAACACCATATAATAATTTAAACAATTATTCTAAAATTCTTCCAAATTTAGATTAATTATTCTAGTTTCTGTCAAATAGGTGGATGGTTGCTTGGGTGGGGCCGTTGTATGTTTTGGGTGGACTGTTATTTCTCAGTATTGTGTAGAGTTCTCAGATGGGATCCTCAGAGAGGGGCTATTGGGAGGGGCCCTTGGGTGGGGCCTTGGGCGGGTCTCCTTTTAATAGAGAAAAATTGAGCTCAATTTAGGTATTCCGTTTTCGCTCAGGTGGAGCTATCTTCGAAATGTCCACCCCTCGTTCTAAATTTTATCGTTCTCATACGCCTGCGCGTTTCAGCTTTCTTTTCTTCTTCTCTTCTTTGTCCCTTCCTTACTACTCTTCTTTTTTCGAGACAATTCCACGTTATATGCTGAAAAGTATGTCTCCTTTCTTCTGTATAGATAGGATAGGGAGAACGCCAGCGCATGCGTTTGTGAACACAAATGTGCGTATCACGGGCAGATTAAGTCCTAACATAATCTCCGTTTTATTGCTCGAAATTTGGAACAACTGTTCGTATAGTCGTAATATAAGCTTCTAATAAACGACGGTCGTATTAAACGGAAACTGATTCTATTCCAGTTAGCATTGGGACCTTCTTCGATAAGCACATCATCTCGGTCACTCAGATTTCAAAATAAAAGCAACATCTACTTATCAGTCTCTATTATATCTTAATTAAAGATAGATAATCATATTTAAAGAGATAGATTAGAAAACGTTATGAAATGATTTCTTTTACGAGAAACGTACTGAAAAATTATAATTTGTTTTTTTCTTTTTTTTTTTTTTTGTTATTCTTACAAATTCACTGTAATATTTTTCAAATATATAGATTTAAGTTTTTATATAGGTTAGGATAAAATCTTTCAATGTATGAAATATTCAACGTTTCTTTTCTACATGTCAACTGGATAAATAGGTCTCGAGATATTATCGGTTCATAAAACGATACGATGCTATTTCCTAACATTGATAAAAAAATATCTATTTTTAGTGAGCGATGAAAGAAAAAACAAGTTTATCATCAGTCGGAAACTAAGAAATCTACTTAAATAATTAATGGTAAAATATAACCTGTTTTATCTTACGTCGATAAAAACAAGAATCTACTTTGAGGTTAGTTGGTTAATAATTTTTGTATCGATTATATTTATTATCCTTTATGCATTTATATCGTAAAATTAATTCTGTTGCGTCGTATTTATCACGGATTATTACGTGTACGACAGGTACACCATTATTAAAGAAGAATATAAATGTGAGCGAATGAAAAGTTTGAGTTCACAGTTTATTAGCAATATCTATTCCAACGCAAACTAACGCGATCGTTATGTCATGTGCGAAAGAAATATAACCTATTCAACCTTATAGACTGTTATGATAGTACACACGGTAGAGAGAATGTTTTCCGCTTGCGTTTGTAGTTTATATTTTATCCATATCTATCGCTGAAGTCACACAAACTTCGAGCGAAAGGTAATAAATTTCCTTAATGTTCACAGAAATATTTGATCACGACATTCGTTATAAATCGAAATGATTCTATAAAAATAACTATGATTATATCTTTACTTTTCTAATAATTGTCATATATATGGAAATATATCGTACTCGATGATAACAATATGACGGACATAATTATTAAATGATAGAAAAAAGTGCAAGTACAAGTTCCACGATTTTTCTATTGCATCATCCATTGCACGTGACGATGAATCTACCCTGAAATATTTCTGTAAAACATTAATACAAATTACAAAATGATTTTTCATTTGAAAAATAAAAACTTCAATAGAATTATAAAATCAAATATGTACAGGCAGGTTAAAATTATTGTTTTAATTTTATTATTGAATCAAACACAAATTATTGTTATGATGATCCATAGAAATTTATGTAAAACTAGACTAAATTCATTTCTAATAAAAACATAAATATTAAACTTTATGAGAAGAATCGTGCAATATCAAATTGCATTTTGCAGATATATTCTTTATCTTGTTAATTGTTATTACTTCTGCACAAATCTTTACAAATATTAAAGAAGTAACAAGATAAAGGTGACGTACATATATTTTGCTTATATGCTCCACAAATGTATACATTATTAGACTAAGTCTGCATCAACTTGCTTTCCCAACCAACCAGTCCCTTTCCCTTTCAATAGCTATAATAACAATAAAGAATAAGATAATCTGTACTGTAAAATGCTCAGTGCATGGCTTTTATTGTATTGCAACATATTTCATCTCTTCTTTTCTACTGGAGATATTACGTCTTTTTCCTTTCAGTCAACTTCCTTCGTTTGTTTCTTTTTTACCCTTATCCTTGCTTTCTATGGCAATGTCTTTCACGTCTGATATTTCAGCGTTCGATGCTTGATTCGTCTCGTCTTCAGATTCTTTACTACCGTATAATTCAGGATAATCTGACATACATATTTGCATAGTTGTAAATTGCTCGCGGCAATCAGCACCTTTTGGATCGGCAGTAGAATAATGAAAACACGAAAAAGCTTCACGGAACTCTAAACCACAAGGACCAGTTGCCATGCCACCTAAACACGGACAATTCCAATTTATTTCCCCATTTGGTAATATCAATCCAGGACTTGGTTCTGGTTCAGGAAGTTCGATCTTGCAAGGCGATGCATGATCTTCTTTAGACGCAAAAATGATAGTGTCTTTACCATCCTGGCGGATCAGAGGCATGATTGTGAACTAATAAAAACAAATTAAAAATACAAATAAGATCACGTAGTGTAATAATATTAAAAATGTATTGAAATTTATTCATCTAGAAAAATAGCAAAGTTCGCTCTACCTACTTGGTCTTTTTATATATTTACTTTAATGATGATAAATCAGATTTCGATATAGCTTGTACGACGTATCTGCTTGCGAAATTAGCTCGTATTTTCTAACTATACTTCCACAACTGTTTTACAGTACAAAATCTTGTATGAATATTGTTTTTACGTCATTAAATAAATATATATATACGTTGCGATATTACATTACAAAAAGACTCTTTGATGATTTCTGACATCAAGTGCTTGGTTTATATAATGCTTTTCTTCAGGTACACAAAATTCGTTATTGCAGTTCACAATTCTAATAGGTTTCTAAAAATAATAAATAATTATAATATTAGAGATATTGTATATTTCAAATCTAAAACGTACTTAAAACAATTGTCAATTCTAAATAGGAGATATGCTATTTAGTAAAGAGGTTAAGTTATAAGAGAACAGTATTAAAAGTTATAAAATATTTAAACGTACTAATAGAAAAGTACATAAATAATACATAATACATAAACAGGTTTACAACGACTAACACGTTTACTACTTTATACTTTAACGAGAATTATTAAATGTTAATTCACCATCTCTCAACAGCTCAAAGCAAATCTTGCGGCATGCATCATGCTTTCATGTAATATTATCACCCGGCACTTAGTTCGCTCTTAAGCATCGTTTACAAAAAATCGTATATAGTTTATAACTAAAGGCCGTGTTACACTTACATGCATCCATACATGTGTATAAAAGCTATAATAGGATCGTAGAAAATAAAGGTGTTTTCATAACTTTCTTTTTAAAAACTTAATAAATAAATGAATATAATAACCTCACTTAAAGTCCAGAAACCATTTAATTATTATTTTAAATCGTAAGAATTTGTAAATCTAAAATACTTATGTAATTCGACGTTGATTTGCTCTACTTACCCAAATATCTATTTCAATCTACAAGCTGATTGGTGCTCGAATCTGGACTAATTTATACGCATGTCCAGAATAAACCAATCATAACAATTCTATTATTTTTGCAAGTTATCGCTTTGTACGAGTAGCAGCACCAGTCTGAGTGCCTGTAACAGCTTCGTTTTCCGAAAAAATGGTGGCTCCACTGGACAAAAGAATTACCTAGGAAGTACAATCAATCGTAGAGGCTTAGATTATTGGTTAAATATTCCAGTTGAGGATATAACTTGTACGAACGTTAAACGTGATAAAACAAAGACTTTTTTTTTTACTCACGTTGATAAGATACCAATAATTTCCATTCTACGAAATTGTCCTTTTTATCAATTTGTTATTAAATTTCTTTATAATCATGAGTTTTGCTACACGACAGTACAATATTCATATTCAGAGCTAAAACTTTCATTGTCTTCATTTTTCGCGAATATACTCTTATGTAATGAATTTTCAACATTCCATGTGTATATATACGCACGGTTAAATATTATTATATCATAAATTAACCTAAGTATTTCATTCTATTATATCAAGGATCGTTAATATCATTCCAGTATCATACCTTCTATTATTTCTTCTTTATCATTCCACTTCGTTTTCCTACTTCTTTAATTTTTTTTATAACTTATGATGTCGAAAAGAGTCGTATTGTAAAATCGACTTACGTTTATATATTATGTAATAAAACCTTAATAGAACAGAATTACGTATTATTCGATCATTTAAATATTTTTATACTTTTCCCTTTGTCTCTTTCTCCGTGAAATACTTTTGCTTACATAAAAACTAACAATAGGATTAAGTCGACTGTAGCAAAGGCTTTACCGATTCCAAGGACTAATTAGACCGTCCGGCTACCACGTGTTGTATCATGGTCGACGCATAATTGCCCCTGTAAATGCACACGAAGGAATAACACGATGGGATATATTCCATCGTCGAATAATCGATCGAATTCGAAAGTACCCCATTATGTTATAAACTTGGTTTTAATGCTCGAACATGCTACCGTACTTACCCCATCCATTTAATCGATACTCCGAAGGAGGTAAGGGAGAGAAAAAAAAGGAACGGATAAAATTCTCACTTCGATGAACGTTAAACATCAATTTCGCTTTTAGCAGGGATGACGAACAATTTTAAATACATGTATGCAAATGTTTGTAAGTAATACGAAAAATGAAATGTCATGGATATGCTTAGATAAAAAGTGGGTTCTTTTTTTTTTTTTTTTCTTTTTTTTTTCTTTTTAGAAAAATTCCATTAACATGAAATATAAATATATTTGGGTGGTATTGTACAATCAGTGATTCGTTCGTTATATACAAGAATTATGTACATTCCGAACACTATACTCTCGAAATACTTCGCTTGTTAAAGTGACACACACTCGCGAATCGGCCAAGACTGGTCGATCGTCCATCATTATGCTCATCCATTCATTATTATTCACGCATTCATTCATCCATAAATCGGTGATCCGCACGCCTCTATATATCCTTATTATATATGGGCTCTTTTTTTCATGTTCTCTCAGTGACGTCGTTTTATGCTTCCTCATTTCTTTTTTTTTCTTTTTTTTTTTTTTTCTTTTTACTTTATGTTCAATTCGCAATTATTAGGACAATTCCTCCCTACAGAAATACAATACGTCTTTTGCGAGTTAACAGTCAGCCTAAGCGGATTTTTGATCGTACTTTTTTTTCATTATTATTATTAATATTTTATTTTAATATTATTTTATTATTATTATTATTATTATTATTAATATTATTAATATTAATATTAATATTAATATTATTGTTATTATTATTATTTAGTTATTACAGGACTACTTCTCCGTGTTACAAACCATAACGAGGTATCGTACTTTAGACTTCACGGCTACAGTTAGAGAATAAGCGTAGAAATGTATCACACTAGAGACTTGTACATTATCTTAACTGCGTTAGGTATGTTCGTTTTATTTTATTTTATTTTATTTTTTATTTTTTATTACTTTTTTTTCCTTTATACAGCATAGTAATTGGTTGGCTAGCTTCTTCGACCCTCTTTCACCGAAATTTCCACGGCCCTTCGAAAAACAGAGAAGACGTACAATTCATATAAACGCAATCATGATTTTGGCAATTACCTTCAGAGAGCTCGAGGAGAGTCGATCCCGAGACGTTTCGAAACTATAATCAAGCGCTGGCAACGGAACGGTAATTAGCTTACCGACCTTAAAAAAGATTCTAATTTTGTGAGATTCTATCGTCAGGGTGGAGAAGAGGCGCAGATGGCGTTTTAAATTATATATCATCTTATTCCGCGAATCCAAGACTCGTCCCAACGCGGAAACGAACTTAAGAAAATGATGAAATTTAAAAGGAATTGTTGGACAGATGAACCTTAATATCGTAGAGAACTCGACTAGAATAATAACAAAATAAAATGTATAAAATGTTTGCATCATCATCATCATCATCATCATCATCATCATCATCATCATCATCATCATCATCCTTATTATCGTTGTCGTCATTATTATCATCGTAATAAATAAATATTAATGATGATGAGAAGATGCAAAGATAATGAAAAAAAGGATGTACCTTAATAGAACGTTATCTTTGTCAAATTTCATTGTTAAATTTCGAAGAGACTTGAAGAACAAAAATGAAAAGAGATGAGAAGAATACAAAAGAAAAGAAGTAGAAGGAGTTGTGGGTCAGAGGGAAGACATCTAGGACCACGTAATTGCGGCAACTCGAGAAAGAGAGAAGAAGTGCCTCGATATCGTCGCGCTGTCGAGGAGAAATGGGAGGCCTAAAGAGGGCAGAGAGCTCCTCGTAGCAACTCTAGCGGAAAGAGGGCTGACGAGCGGTTCTGCTCCCAATCGGCCGAAGGACAAAGCAAGGGAAAGAGAAAGAGAGAAGGAGAGAGAATGCATCCAGTACCTGCCATGAAAACTGACAAGGTGGGAACTACTTATTCAGGAATTAACAATAGGACAAAGGACATAACGAGGAGAATCGAAATTTCGTACTAGACGAATGAAGGTTCCTTCTCCCCTTTCACCATTTTATCCTTTTTAATCGAGCATAACTTTATCAAATTAAAAAGAGAGGGCAAAAATTGATACGAAGATTATGATAGTAAAATAGTAGAAATGAAAGCCACAAAGAGCAAAAGCAGAGAGGAGAGATTTTCAAGGAAAAAAAGAATCGAATCAAATTAAATCAAATCAAATAAAAAGGTTTCAAGTTAAAAGAGAATAATGAAACGAATGGTAAAACTGCCAGTACGGCGTTCGATGACGGAAAATTGCATTCTTCCTGGCAATGGTTAAAACGGGAAGCGATAGAGCCCGTATGTGGTAGACACACGTATCTCTCTCTCTCTCTCTCTCTCTCTCTCTTTTACCCTGTCTGCGTGTCGCGAGGGTGGAAGTGCGGAGAGAAGCATCGAGGTTGTCAAACCGTAGGTAGACGGAATCGATTGACCGGAGTGGGAGAGGGGCAGAGAGATAGAGATATAGATAGATAGATAGCTAAAGAGAGAAAGAGAGAGAGAGAGAAAAACAGAGACAAAGAGAGAGAAAGAGAGAGAGAGAGAAGTTAATACTGTCCAGGTTCGATCTTTACAAGAATATCAACATTTCAATGGCTAAGATAAGAAGATTGACTTGATAAGTTCACCGAAAAAGAGTAGGGGTAGCGATTGCGTCAAGAATTATTTTGTTGATCGTTTCTGAATAGTTACAAATTTGAGTAGTATAAATTTAAACGAAGTGAGAAAATGTATTATAATCAGAATGATGAAAGATCACTGTCTTAGATATTATACTGGACATTTGTAATATCTACATGATAGGAAAATTGCAACTACGACGAAAATAAAAATAAAAAAATAAAAAAAAAAAAAAAGATACGTGAAATGTTAAGATCAGCCGGAAGACAATGAGAACATCGATTCGAGCATATGGGATAGTGCGGGCAACATACTCACAATCAGTAATCTGAAATGGACGTTGGCAGAGGCCTGGGGATTACGCGAAATAATCGTAACCGGTGATGCACATTCCGAGTTTGAAACTCGGCTCGCTCCAGGGGCGTATTCGGCTGTCCCGTTTCGTGCTCGACTTTTGCGGTGGTAATTTTTGCCAGGTTGTTGCGAGGAAAGGATCGATCGTGCTTCGAGAGTCGTCGAAGCGGAGATGGCAGAGAGCCGGGGCGTGGTCCATCGTTTCGAACGATGCCTCCTGGCTCGACCATAACCCGCAATACCCTAGTTACCATCGCTCAGCAGAGACTACCCTGTGTGTGCTACTACGATGCTTGGTTATCTTTCTGACACTATCTCTCTCTCTTTCTCTCTCTCTTTCCTTCCTTTTCCTCGACGTTAGTTCTGTTTTTCGATCTCTCGGGTCCTCTTTACACAGAGAGAAAGAAAATACGCCGGCAGCTGTTACCAAAATCTGATCCCGAATCCCTACTTCGTGAGACTGCACAGGGGCGCATAATAAATGTTGCCTTTAATAGTGGTAGTGGTAGAAGCAGTAGTATTAGTAATAGTAATAGTAGTAGTAGCAGTAGTAGTAGTAGTAGTAGTAGTAGTAGTAGTAGTAGTAGTAGTAGTAGTAGTAGTAGTAATAGTAGTAATAGTAGTATGAGTAATAGTACTTGTAATAGTAATGGTAGAAGTAATAGTAGTATTAGTATTAGTAGTAGTAGTAGTCGTAGTAGTAGTAGTAGTAGTAGTAGTAGTAGTAGTAGTAGTAGTAGTAGTAGTAGTAGTAGTAGTAGTAGTAGTAGTAGCAGTAGTAGTAGTAGTAATAGTAGTAGTAACAGTAGTAGTAGTAATAGTAGTTCCCTACGAGAATCTTTGTAGAAGCATTGATTAAAGTGGTGTTTGACTCTTTAAAAAAATATATGAGCTGTGTCGGTTATGAACCATCGTTCTACGTATTTGATGTTTAAAAAAAGGAAAAAGGAAGAAGAAAAGAAAAATAGTGAAGAAAAGAGGTAATGAAGGAAAGAAACTCCATTTCGAAAGCATTACTCGAACGCGGAAAGCCGGCCAGTCTTACTCATCGTCGCAACCTTCGTGAATACATATACATACATACATACATATATATATATATATATATATACACATATATATTTATATATATAGTCCTCGATGGAATTGAAATCCTTCTCGTACAATACAGCGACTTAAGAAAGGCGACTCGACAGTACGTTTCCTGCTGCGATTAGGCTTGGCTCGATCATTTATTATAATTTGCTTTTGAAAAACGATTTTGCTTTCGCCTTACGCCTCCTTCCTTCCTCCTCAGCTTTACATGCCTCTTCAAGTCCCAAGCTTCCTCTTTTCGACTCTCCTCGGGACTGTTCGGTCCCCCTTTTTTTAGCGTACACGCGAAAAAGAAAAGAATAAAGAGAGAGGAGAGAGAGAGAAAGCTTTGGCTCATTCCTGAGCATACTCTCTCTCTTCCTCTTTCTTTTTCTTTTTCTCTTTCTATCTTTCTCTACCTACCAAGGAATACTCCTCCTCCCTGCGTTTACGCATCCAGACCACAGTTCTTTCCGTATCTTCATCGTCTACGTCTCTCTACTGCTTTTCCTGGACCGGGTGTTCGTTCGAAGGGGTCCTCAGTTCCACAGAAAAAGCCGTAGGTATATCTTTACGAGCGGAGCCATAAAAGCCGTAGGAGTTCGTCCGTCTCTCGATTAACTCTCACGGAGTATGGATCGTGTTCGAGCGGCTACGATCCTTCTTTTATTGTCGTATATTCTTCGAGCCCGTATAATACGAGAAACGCCGAAGGAACGTATCGTCCTTCGGGACGCAATCCAGTCGTCGTCGAATCGATATCGTGCTCTCTGCGTCTTCCACGAGAACGGACTCCGCGATTCTTTCTTTTTCTCTCTCTCTCTCTCTCTTTCTTTCTCACGCGCGCGTGCGCGCGCGCACACACACACACACACACATACACACACACTCACACATACTAATACGTACGAACATATACACACTCACACACATTCTCCTTACGTGTACGAATAATTCATTCGGAATATTTAGAGAATGGGAGCGAGCGAACACGCTGGGGGTACGATCTCGGCCGTCCAATCGTTCGCAACGCCTTTTCAAAATAAGCATCCACGAGGGCGAAGGTCTCACGAATAATCGTTCTCGATTCCGCTCTTTCGGACTCTCCTCCTTTTTACGTCATCCGAATCGAACAAATTAACAATACATACGACATGCATTCGAAGAATCGTTTCGTGCTACCGAGCCTTCGAAGAATAAATTCCACTCTTTAACTACGATTAAACGTGACGGGACCTTCGATCGTGTTTCCCCGAACGATTGTCGATAACTCGAAAGATCATTTTCGTAATCGAAGAAGAGTCATCATGGCGTCCTCCTATCGATTCGAATATAGAACACTCGCGATCGTGTTCGAGTACGGCGATCGTTCGAGATTAATTCTTTTATGTCATAATCGTGATCCTCTTGCTCGTCGTCGTCGTCATTACTATTATTATTATCATCGTCATCGTCATGATTATTATTATTATTATTATTATTATTATTATTATTAATATTATTAATATTATTATCATTATTATTATTATTAGTATTATTATTATTATTACTACTATTATTACTATTATTATTTAGATTATTAATATTATTATAATAATAATAATTATTATTATTATTACCGATACTTGTCACGAGAACGATCGTTGCGAACGAATTGTCCATGGTATATCGAATATATAATCGATTGGCCGGTTGCGATCGATAAGCATGTAAATTGCGTATCGATTAATCGATCGATCGATTTCCCCCTCTCTCTTTCTCGAATTTCATTTTATATTCGAGATACGCTTCGTCTCGTTCAAATATTAGGAATAAAGGCGATACGATTAGGAACGAACTTCATTCTGATTTCGATTCAAATATTTTTCTCTCTCTCTCTCTCTCTCTCTTTCTTTCTCATCCGCTCATATACATACACACATATACGCAGTTTTCTGATCTCGTAGAAATCACTCACGAGCCGACGGAAAATTCTTTTCTCTTTCTTTTTCTTTCTCAACAAAAAAAAAAAAGAAGAAAGGAAAAAAAACGAAAAAGGAAAAAGAAAAAAAGAAAAAAGGAAAAAAAAAAGAAAAAAGATCGGATTCACAGTCTTGGGATAAATAAAAAAGGTCGACGATGACACCAATGATGATCCTACGATCGTCTTTCTCTTTCTTTTGGAACGACCACGCAATAAAAGAGCGTAGTACATTTAATTAGGAACGTTAGTGTGCCATCGTCGCCTACCCGCGACGTATCCATTTTAATACGTCGATTTTTCCAAGCTCATTTCGTGTTTATTCATTCTACCCTCTTTTTTCTTTTTAACTTTCCCGTTGGCTCGTTTCTTTATTCTTTATCGTTTCTCATCTTTCGGAAACTATCGTACATACATCTCTTTCTTAACCGCGAATTAAACGCAATCGTAATATTTCTTTCTTTCTCTTATCCTTCCTCTCTTTCTCTCTCTTTTTTTTTTTCAGCTACTTCAGTCATTAGCGAGAGCGCTAGCGCGTTTATAATTACAATAATGACAATCATAATAACGATAAGAATAATGATAATAGTAATAAGAATAATAATCAATATTTTGAGGCAGTTTATGTCATTATCTTTACTCTCACCTCCATTACTTCTTCTTCTTCTTCTTCTTCTTCTTCTTCTTCCTCTTACTCTTCTTCTTCCTCCATTACTTTTTCTTATTTTCAATTTAAGGCCGAGTTAAATAGTCATAGCAAACTATTCGAGGAGATACGTGTTATCGTATAGCACTCGCCTCGATTCGCATAGCGAAACGTTCGCAAAATGGGAGCTGGCGGCTTTGGCAAAGGGTGGATGAGGGGATGATATTAAAAAAGCAGGGAGACGACCGTGGAGAATCGTTCTCTTTTCAACGCACACATACGTAATACATAGACGCGGATCATGTGGGTAGGTTCACGAGATACGAATCGTGAATGCTCTCCATCTCTCTCTTTCTCTTTCTCTTTCTCTTTCTCTCTACCTATCCCCACAATCTATCTTTCTTTTTATTCGAATTTTTCTTTTTCCAGTCTAGACGTACGTCCAGTACGCTCACGAGTCACGTAGAACGCGAACGATAATCGAGGGTTACACGCTATAGTTTCGATCGGGTAGACGCAAAGTATAGAGGAGGTAGAAGAGAAAGGAAATTTTTCATAATAATTCAGTACTCTCTTCAATAATCTTACTTCGAATATATTCGATCGATTAAAAATTTCTGTCTAGGTAGTAGTTATAAATTAACCGACTAAAAATAAGAATTAATGATTATTGCAAAGTTGTAAATCCTTTCATCTGAAGAGAATAGAGAGGAAAAAACGGAGGGTAAATCCTGAATACTTTCTTCTTAATGTGAATCGAATCGAAATTTGGCGAGCACAAAGGAAGTCGACGAATAATGGTGAACGGTAGAATGGTTCGATCGTAGGACAAGGGTTAGAGGAACGATCGTTTATTGGCACACTTTTCAGGAAAAATGCATTTTCCTGACTCGGAGATTAACACAGGAACGTAGATATAGTTCAACGAGGTGACAATGGTTACTAGCATCTCGATGAACGTGATGATTGTAATAGTTGTATAAGCATAAAAAAGGGAATCTATCATATTATACGCAATAGTTGAATATGTATGCGTTTATACAGTAGATATATATTTTCCACTCAAGTATATACAGTGTCGATGGCTTTGTGCTCACAAAAATCCTACTCAAAAAGTATTTACCCTTAAAGTCGAAGTTATATTATCATATTTTTTATATTTACTCCAACAGTAGTTTCCTTATTAAAGATCGGGGCAACCATTTGGAAACAATGCCGTAATAATGCTCATTATCGTTCACAATGCATACTTCCACGCAAAGATGATAGTATTGAAAATAAAATACATTTCGAAACGTAGAAAAAGAAAAATGATCGATTAGATGAGTTTAGTATCACGATATTTTACGTTTCGAAATGAATTTTTCTGGCATGTGAATTCTCTATTTACGTTGTGTGTGGGGGAGGGGGGGGGAAAGGAGGAAAAAGAAAAAAAAAGAGAGAAAGGTAGAAGAAAATGATAAGGAAAATTCTGTCTCGAAGAACGAAGTATTGTTAAATTTTCCGGGACACTGAACGTGATACGCAATTTGAGGAAAGTCGATCCATCCATCGGCTCTCGATACGATTTGCGATACGGAGATGCCTATACAAAGTGGGTTAGAGGGTGAACGGGATCGAATGGTAGACGTATAAATTCTCCGAAGGGAAGGGGACTCGAGTCCGCTCCAAGGAAGACTATGTGTGTCTCGCGATATTAGAAAAGGCGCATCGTAACGAGGCTTCTTGCGATGAATGTGGATGAATGAGGGAGAAGGAGAAGGAGAAGGAGAACAAGAAAGAGAGAGAGAGAGGGAGAGGGAGAGAGAGAGAAAGAAAGAAAGAAAGAAAAAGAGGTCGATTGAAATCTGGGTCGAACCTCGCGATACGACAGCCGAAGCCTTTTCCAGGATAAAGGACTTCCTTCGAGATATAGAACGAACTAAAGAATTCTCGCCAACTTTCAAATACTTCAACATGAAAATTTTAAGAGAGATGAAAGAAAAAGAATATAAATAATACGGTTCTTTTTCTTTTCTTTTCCTTTTTTTCAAAATCGATGACATCGATATGCAAGACGGAGTGAGAACAATAAATGGGAACTACGATGACGCAACAAAGAACGTAAACGCTAAAATAGAAGTGTCCCAATATCTGATACCTTCGTCTTTATCGATATTACGAACGTTGCTTTTCTCAATGTGATATTATTTTGCGATAGTTCGAACCCGTCGCGTACTAACGTGGATTCATTGATAAATGCACTTTGAGATAGAGAAAAAGAGATGGAAGAAGGAGCCGGGCTGATGCAAATAACGGGCTACGTTTGGAGAAAATATAATGCTTGCGATAAACGTAAAATATGACCTCGGATCGCTCGACGACATTCTCGAAAGCGTTGAAAACGAAGTTGGAGGACACGCGTGCTGTCCCCTCGGATACGGATGTGGGCTTGTACGCGTGCGTACCACCGTGACGTCGTCGTCCGTTGTTGTTGTCGTCGTGTACATCGTATGCGTTAGAAAGAGTTAAAGAAAGATAGAGAACGTCGACGGAAAGAGGGATAAAGAAAGAGAAAGAGAAAGAGAGAGAGAGAGAGAGAGGAAAAAGGCGGAGGAGGCACGTATCTTTAAGGCAAAATACAAGGCACGACATACACGGCGATGACTTTGCGGAAAGGCTCGAGGAGCCTTTATTATCGTCATATTCGAAGTTACTCGAACGTGTCTTTTGCCAAACTCTTAGAGAGACTGACTTGGAATACGAAAGTAATAAAAAAGAAAAAAAAAATACACGATGCTATCCTATAAGAATGAAAAAAAAAAAAAAAGAAACCGGAGATAAGTAGGTGAGTTGAAGGCAGATCGTTTGAAAGAAAAGATAGATAGAAAGGAAGAGAGAGAGAGAGAGAGAGAGAGAGAGAGAGAGAGAGAGAGAGAGAGAGAGAGAGAGAAGGAACAACATTTGACCGTGGCGCATAATAATTCAAGAATTTCCGAAATGGCATTCCGAGAGCAAGTAGGGGAGCACCCTGTATGCATAACGACGTCGACCCACTGCGTACCATTATTGACGACACAGCAGAGAGCCGAGCTCGCTGCGATCACTATGCTACTACCACCGTGAAAACTCTATTTCGCATTTTGACAAAAGTCAAGCATCTTATCGATCAATATACTTCTTAACTTTCCATTAATTTTGTTTCCTTTACAAAATTGCGACTATTAAACATAATATTTAAATTATCCTCAAAAATGGTGACTCCTTCGCAGACTTTCTAAATATGAATAAAAAGTATTCTAAAAAGAGACGTAGTTCGAACGAATTCGTAAGTATACTAAAGGTCTTTCCTGAAATATCAACGAATAAAAAAAGAATAAAGAAATAAAGAAATAAAAGCTGAGAAAGAGAGAGAAAGAGAGAGAGAGAGAGAGACGAAGCGATCGAAGAAAGCTCGCTTCGCTTAGCCTAGGTCGAACGAGCTCTACGAGTCGACTTTTCCATGACGTAATATACGCGACGGACAGAGACGATTTTAGTTATCGATCGCATTAGGTAAGCACGGAAAGAGAGACGGAGGTACGCGTTTGTCGATCGTATATCGATTGCCACTTGACATTCGGTAGTCTCGATGACGAGAAAGGTAACAATGCCGAGCCCGTTCAATGTTCGGAACGTTCGAGCACGAAGCAACGAGAACGGATTTTACGAACGCCCTCGTTCATCCTCGTTCCTCTTTCTCCCTTACTTCGTCCCTTCCCTAACTGCTTCTTCTCTCTCTTTTTCGATGAGGGCTAGAGAACAAGCATACGTTGGTGTATAAAATGAAGGGAGAGAAAGCCCACCATTGTCGTTGGTAGAAGATAGTGCCGGTTGGCCAGCCCTATCCTGAGAACGAGAGAGAGAGAAAGAAAGAAAGAAAGAAAGAAAGAGAAGAGAGAGAGAGAGAGAGAGAGAGAGTTTCATGTTGGCATGACATATGGATGAATATCCGACATGTTCGAAGCCTCAAACGTCCACGTATTTTATTCGTGAATTCATCGAATGAGAGCTCAGAATGACATCGTATTATTATCCAGGTTTATACAAAGGGTTATAAAAAAATCAATTAAAATTCGATTTTCGCAACTCAAGGATATACTGTTAATCCCTGTCCTCTGTTTTCTTCTTTTTTCTTTTTCTTTCTTTCTTTCTCTTTTTTTTTTTTTTCAGAGGACAGTTATTTTTATTTGTAAAAATATTTTTTACAAATAAAGTTAAAGAGTTAAGTATAATTTAAATAAAAACTATAATCATTCCTCACTTTATTACTGTATAAATTAGAAGAACTTAAAAACCGATAGAATTTCATTATAAGAATAATATACAAATATATATATATAATATATATACACATTTATCTATATACAATCTATACAGGAGAAAACGTAAAAGGAAGACAAGTAAAATAGATGCCTGATATCGAATGTATTATATAAAATAGTATATACATACATATATGTATGTATGTATGTATGTATGTATAGATCTCATGCGTTCGATCGTTCCAAGTGAAATTTCATAGTGATTATCGGGCGTATCCCTCCGAAGGGAAGCGGCGTTTTTTCGTGACGATACCTTTCTCGAGGCTTTAACATCGACCGCCACCATCGGTTTCGAATAACGTGCAACGTCAGCGTTCGCAAACTGAAATAATTATGCCCGGTGTCCGACGGCGCTTTTCCACGCTTCGAACGACGAGATAGAAAGAGAGAGAGAGAAAGAGAGACCCGTTCCCTACGGACGAGCAAAAACAGCAGGACGGAAATGCTACGCCACGAGAGAGAGAGAGAGAGAGAGAGAGAGAGAAAAAGAGAGAGAGAGAGAGACGAGGGTAAGTGCCAGGAACGAAATGCTTTTCGACGGAGGCGTAGCGTCTAATTTCGAGACCAGCCGCAAAAACTCATTACGGTTCTCCGCGTACATCACGTCGCCTCGACTCGCCTCGCCCCGCTTACTTTGTAACGATCTCGAGCTAATGCTCTCTCTCTCTCTCTCTCTCTCTCTTTCTCTCTTTCTCTCTGTTTCTCAAAACGATCGCAAGCCAAACGAAAATTTGCGAACGTAAAGCCAACTCTTGCGAAGCTAACGTTTCATAAACGTGAACCTCTTACATATGTTTGTGTAGCGAAGCAGAAAGACAGAGAGAAAGAGAGAGAGAGAGAGAGAGAGGGAGAGCGAGAGAGAGTAGATTTCAAACTCGAAAATGCGATGACGATGATGGTTATGCAGAGTCTTCATCGTTGAGTTCTAAGAAGGAGTAAAAGAGAGGGAACCCGTTGTGTGGGCTCTTATTCACGTTTTGTAAAGAGGCAAAGTCGAGGTCGCGACCCACTGTGAAACCTTTGCGAACAACAAACGTCTATCCTTCTACGTATGCTAGATATACATACATACGTACATGCATACATACATTCATACATACATACATACACACATAGATAGTTCCTCTCTTAATTGCCTAATGTCGACGTCATATTATATAACGAGTTCAACGGGGGTTTCAACGAGATACGATAATGCTCCCTCTTCCTTCTTCCATCGTCGAGTAAATGTCGGCGGACGAACATTTAACCTCGGCCATTTCGTTCGATTTTGAACAGGAAACGCATCCCTCCTTTATGATCGGACCGTTTAAACAAAAAAAAAAAAAAAAATGAAAGAACGTCCTCCTATAATAGGGTGCACAAATAATGGATATCAACGATATTCTCTTTTTTTCTCCGTCTGCCTCTTTCTCTCTCTCTATTCTATAATTAGATCCGTAATTTCTTGATACAATTGAACAAAAAATTGCAACCGACGATTGTCTCTCTCTTTCTTCATTCGATCTGCACGTGACTATTCTCGAGCACACATCAAGTACACGATTCCAATATCCGTGACGTAACGACGACTCTGACGTTCGCGCTTCTAAGACTGCAGGCCAATCCGTGTCTTGTCGCATGATTCGCAAAAACCATATCTGCTATCGTTGCTTTGCAAATTTACTTAACCGCTTTACCGTTCGAGACATATGTAAAAATAATATATGGAATTTTTTCTAAAAGGAGAGAGGAAGAGAGGAAGAGAAAAAGAGAAAAAAATAGAATGAAAAAAAAAGAAGAAGAAGAAAAAGAAAAGGAAGAAAGAGGAAGCAGAAAGATCAAACGGAGTTGATTATTCTTCTTCTTCGTTCTAAATTTTCATTTCAACGTGTTCCCGCGGATACGTCAAGTTTTACGTAGAAAAGGCCTAGATCTCGAACTGAAATCTTTGGTGGCATCAACGAACAACGATCTAGAACGCGGAGCATGCGAGCGAACGAACGACTACTTCTGTATGTATGTATGTATATAGGTGTATACGCACATACATACATATATAGGAGGTGAATGAAATTACAGTCACGTATCTACCGCGCTACTCTTGTAACCTCTCGAAGTTTACACAACGTTAGATGTCCTCCTCTTTACAGCGCCAACCCCTCCGTCCACGTTGAATTCCTTCTACAAAGCGGACCTTGTTCAGCGCGTATACCGCAGAAATTCCATGCCGTCTATGGAAACGTTCTCTCTTCTCTTCCCTTCTCATATTTTTTTCTTTTTTTTTTTCCTTTCTTTCACTTTTTCATTATTATCTTTTTAGATAAAAAGAAAATTTTTGGCACGTACAAAACTTAAGCCATGACGAATAAAATAAAACAATAAAATTTCTACCGAATAATTACAAAAGGATATAAAAGAGAGAGAGAGAGAGAGAGAGAGAGAGAGAGAGAGAGAGAGAGAGAGAAATACAATAGAACGCTATGTCGGATACTAACTTCTACTTTATAATTATTTGATAAGCTCATAGAAAAGGCGAAAACAGTGGAAACTTAATTGATCATAGAAAAAGGCTATCTACTACCACGTGTTTTACCACATGAAGTTACACGCATATATATACGTAGATAAACATATACGAAGATAAGAAGTACATATACAACGATCGATAGAGTACCGCTCTGATCGAGCAAAAACCGAGCTGCTGACGGCAAGAAGACAGACAGATAGATAGATAGAGAGGAGAGAAAGAGAAAGAGAGAGAGAAGACAGGCAAACGGAAACGGCGTCGCGTTGATACGCAGGAGTACGTCTCGAATAGCAAAAAGAATATAATACGCGCTGTCACGTTTCTTATCCCGAAAGGCAAAAGAGAAGCCGTGCCGCAAGTGCAAGGAGGATATGATCAGTGTTTCTGGAATACAAAGTTGTTGCATATACCAGGTTCGGGAACGTCTGCGTTCCGTCTGCGTTTCGTTTCTGATAGGTTCTCTCTCTTCCTCTCTCTCTCTCTCTCTCTGTGTGTGCCTGCCTGAACGTGTCTCTATCATTCTGTCTGCCTGAATGTTCTGTCTGTCTGAATCTGTCTATCCCTCTCTTTCTATCTGCTTCGATATTTCTCTCTCTTTCTTTCTTTCAACCACACCCCCATCTCTCTCTCTCTCTCTATCCTTCCTGTTGGGGCCCACTATATTCTCTCTCTCTCTCTCTCTCTCTCTCTCTCGTCTGGTTTCGCCTCAGCACGGCCATACCGCTGGTGCGGTCGTGCGGTCACGTTGATCGATCGTTACCGTGTAACGAAATACGGTCCCCGCCGTCCGTTTCTCCTTGAGCGCGCTCTTTGAAAAGGGCGCAGGACGGAGGGAAGAAGAAAAGAAAAACGAACGAACGAACGAACGAACGAAAGAAAGAAAGAAAGAAAGAGAAAGAAAGAAAGAAAGAAAGAAAGAAAGAAGGAAGGAAGAAGGAGAAAGAGATAGTAGAAGAAGAGCAGAAGGAAGAAGAGGAGGATAAGATGGAGAAGGAGGAGGAAGAGGAGTGGAGATGGAAGAGAAGGAGGAGAAGGAGGAGGAGGAGGAGGAGGAGGAGAAGGAGGAGGAAGAAATCCAAGACCGTCTCGGCTTTCTAGGGAGATACGTCGTCTTGGTAGAGCGAGGAGAACGGATAAGGATGCCCGCGGGCGTACCTACTGACTGCTGCGACGTTCCATCGGCGCAGCCGCCGTCCTTTTCGTCTCTCTCTCATCTCTCTCTCTTTCTTTCTTTCTTTCTTTCCTTCCTTCTTTGCTACACTACCGTACGCCTATCCTTTCTCCTAGAAGCCTATCTTTCCCTCTTTCTCTTACAAACTAAAAATCGAACGGCATACGTCGAAGAGGAGTTTAGCTCCCTCCATCTTCTTCCATCCCTCAATCTAGCATGATCGATTCCTAGAAACCAATCGAATTTGGTGGAAAAATTGCTTAGTACTCATCTCGCACCCGTTTCTATCTTAATTTCGCAATAGTCTTCCTCGAAAAAGTTAAACTCGATTTTTCTTTCTTTATCTCTTTTTTCAAGACCAGCTTATAAGACCAGCTTAATTTCATTTTCGTTTTTCTCTCCTTGTTAATCTTTTTCTTCTCCTTTCTCTACTTTCTTTTTCAGATAGTAGATACGAAATCGTACGCAAATTCCTCGGAAGATCGTGAACGATTAGTTACCATCGTCTATACTTTGCCGAGAGCGATCGAATCTAGGAAATGGGAAAAAAAAAAAAAAACAATTTTCGATCGACGTATATTATCTTGATCGAAATTGAAGCAAAAAAAGGAAAGAAGGAAGTGAAGGTTCAGAATTTCATCGTCGACAGAAGGGGCCGTTCATTCTAGGCGAAAGTAGACCGAGCGAAATCCGGTGGAAATACTGCCTAAGCCATGGAAATCGATACGGTTACACGATTACCGTGTTCGCGGAACGACGAGGATATTCGTCGTCGGTCTTCGGCCGTGACGGCACGTCGAATTTCAAAACGGATAACACACAGAACGAAGAGACGTGTATAGGAGAGCCGTGAGCTAAAAGCTCGCAAGAGCTCCGACGAGAATTCTTCTCGTAGGGTCGGTCTCTCCCTCTTTCTTGTGCAAACAGCATCTTCCAAGTACCTGAGCCATGCCAATAGAGAACGACGATGTTGAGAGAGAAAGAGAAAAAGAAGGAAAGAAAGAAAGAAAGCGAGAGAGAGAAACCGTAGGTGGATGAAAACGTTCGATCCACAGGGCCAACCATTCCAGCTGCCTCCCCCTATGACGCATTCTTTCTCTTTCTCTCTTTTTTTAACCGTTTCGAGGACATTTCTACTAAATGTCATCCTTTTTCCATCTAGCCGTTCGACCATCACCAGCTGTTGCAAACTTAAGCTCTCCGTCCTGGAAAATTACAACGAGCTAGGAATATAAGGTTGACAAGGGTGTAAGATTAAGGAGAGTAGGATTCAAATAAGGGCGGGTGTGTAGGAGTACCGACAACTTTACGATTACCTTTTCACGAGACCGGAATGAAGAGGTTCGAGGCGTCGAAAGGAGAAATCGATTCTCCGAACGAACGACGCATTGGCTGATCAGAGAAGCCGTTCTCGATCGTCTAGCTTTGGGGTAGGAGAGCGTGATAACCGGGTGTCTCGTAGAAGCCCGCCGCTTGAAGAGCATGCAACGAGGTCGCGTGATGCCTGTGTATCGCACCGGCGTACACGCTAGAAACGGCACTGGACGTGACGCCGTTGGAAGCACTGATGGTGGACGAGTTTATGGAAGAGGAAGAAGAGGAAGCCTGCTGCCCGAGATGCGACGTTGTTC
>NC_057687.1:5680994-5693494 GCF_014466175.1 Vespula pensylvanica | reverse complement strand
ATAGTTTAGAAACGTTGATAATCGATGAAGCAGATTTGGTAAGAGAACTTGATGTATTCATAATTTTAAAAACGATTTTAATATACTAAATATAAAATTTTCCTTTGGTAGGTTTTTTCGTTTGGTTATGAAGATGAAGTTAAACAGGCTTTGACTTATTTACCAAGGATATATCAAGCTGTACTAGCATCTGCAACATTGTCCGAAGATGTCTTGACACTGAAAAAATTAGTTTTACATAATCCAGCAATTTTAAAATTAGAAGAACCACCTTTAGCCCCGCCAACGCAATTAGCGCATTATACTCTAGCTGCAGAAGAGAATGATAAGGCTGCTATTTTATATGCCTTATTGAAATTACATTTAATTAGGTACTTATTTTGTAATATATTGAAAGTATATGAAAAAGAGCAAATTACAGATTCTAAATTTTGCAGAGGGAAAACTATTATTTTTGTAAATACTGTTGACCGATGCTACAAATTAAAACTCTTTTTGGAACAATTTGGAATACCAACGTGCGTACTTAATTCCGAATTACCCGCAGTTTCTAGATGCCGAGCTATCACGCAGTTTAATTGTGGAACATACGACATAATAATCGCATCTGATGAGAAAGCTTTAGATGAGGTAATCTGTGTTGTCTGATACACTAAAAAAAAACTTTTCTAATTATCGATATATATATATATATATATATTTTTTTTCCAGGAACATGTAGTAAAAGCTAAAAAAGGAAAAAGGAGAAGAGATAAAGAATCGGGTGTAGCTCGTGGTATAGATTTTCAATTCGTATCGAATATAATCAATTTTGATTTTCCACTTGACGTTAACTCCTACATACACAGAGCAGGACGTACGGCACGAGGAAAGAATCAGGGCACAGCTTTAAGTTTCATATCTATAAGAGAAAGACCTTTACTAGAAGAAGTAGAAGGAGAATTAAAAGAATGCTATGGTCGCGATACTTTGTTTAAAACTTATCAATTTAAATTAGAAGAAGTCGAAGGGTTTAGATATCGTGCAAAAGATGCATGGAAAGCTGTAACTAGAATAGCCGTGCGCGAAGCTCGTTTGAAAGAAATTAAACAGGAAATATTGAATTGCGAAAAATTAAAAAGTTATTTCGAGGATAATCCGAAAGATTTACAATCGTTGCGTCAAGATAAAGCTTTACATACAGTAAAATTACAATCTCATTTGAAAGATGTACCAGAATATATAGTACCGCCTACTTTAAAACGTTTAATGGGAATGGGAAAAAGGAAACGAAAATTCGATCGAGAATTAGCGTCGTCCGGTGCTACCGCAACGAAATCGAAACATCAAGCACGTGCATCAAATCCTCTTATCAGTTTGGCAATAAAGAAACATAAAAAGTCAGCATAAATCTTGTACATTATCGTTAAGAAAAGTTTGTGTAAAATAAAATTTTCTGTTCCTATTTTTAATATATGTAACGTTTTATTAAAATGTAGAATCTTTTAATCATGAATGTATAAAAATGTCGAGAAATTATTATGTACTATTGTTAATCTCATTGTTATGTTAATTCTACATAAGAAAATCATAATCATTGTTACGAGCTAAGATTTGTCATTAGTTCTTTTTGGCTTGTATTTGCTTCTTATGCCGTCATTGAGGCCTTCTCTATTTCTTGCCAATTCAATGGCATAGAATTGAATTCTAGTTGTCAATATACTGTTTTCCTCCGAATAGTCACCCTCGCAGTCTCCTCTTAACAATGTTCCAAAACTATAATCCTCTACAGAGCCTTTGAATTGTTCACAAAAAGGACGCCATTTTTGCTTGCCTTCTTCGGATTTTAATTCGTCCTCATTTATTTTATCTACCTTAAGATTCGGAAATGCTTCTCTAAACGTCTTGTAAATATGATCATCGTGAGGTGTGAGTCTCAGAAGTTTTGGATCAACGGAACATAAAATCTAGAACATAAAGCATCTATTATTTTGTTTTCTTTTTTGACATAATAATATATTACGTACATTAAAATAAACTTCCGCGTGTTCCATTGCCTTCATTGCCCACATTACTTCCACGGATGCCTGGAAATAAATTATGAGAAATTATAAAATTATACCATTTGTTTAAAGGAAGTCAATTTTTCTTCATCATTCCTTTAACTTTACTCACATCATTTTCAAATTCTTCTGCCGGCCTAGAGAGTACACTAGAACCAGCTAACAGCTGATCAGCTGTCTAAAAAGATAAACGTTATCGTTAGAAATCAATTTAAACGTAAGACTATATGCGAATTAAATAGCTTATTCAAACTACACTTTTCTGAGAGAGGTTAAAATATGGAAGATCCAAAAATCGTATAATTCTATCGTATATAATATACATACCACGTTTCCAAATTGTGTCATAACGATAGGAAAACTAGCGAGGAGTAATCGTATAGAATTCGTCTTCAACACAACTTACAATATGATCGTTACTGAAGTTATAAACCAAATATACATATCATCCTCAAGAATACACGTGCCAAACGAACTCGGATCAACCATTTAACGAGATTACTTTAACTTATATTATATAAATATTAATACGTGACTGTGATAATTCATCCTCTTTATTCTTCTCCCATTTATCCTGAAATATACTCATGATTCGTAAACTTTAACGAACATTTCTAAATTTATTCACAATGATATCGACGAGATGTAAAAAAAGAGTTTTGAATTTACCGCGCGACGATTCGACCAATCAGTATATAGAGTTATCGCGCAGGCGCGAGAGTTTAACCGTAACGGTAGTATACCTAGGAAGTTTCTAAGTAAGGAGTTGTAGGATAGTCACAGCTTCAGTAGCGACAAAGTGATTACATATGGTTTTATTTAAAGCTTTCTGACGTGTGTGTGCGGAAACGATTGCGCGCGCAATGAATCAAGCACCAGTATCGTGTATTCCTGCGGGGAAGATGTCAAAGGCGAAAAAAGTGCTCGATGAAGCAAGAGAGATCCAAAATCCTGAACTGGATCTCGTCGACAAGGGCATTGCATCGTTCGAGGAGATGCCAGGATTACGTGAGTCTTTCTACGCCATGCCAGTCCTGAGCTCTTTTGCCAAATTAGGGAACCGGTCGTGACTACTTTTTTCGTCTTAACGAGTTTTAGAACGGCCATGTGTCATTGCTTGTTCATGTGGGCGTTCCCGCGCAGGCGCTTAATTTTAAATCGTTCCAAATTCCTTAGAACATTATTTCCATTTATTTTATCAATATTCGTATTTTTATATATCATGCGTATCGTGACAAATTAGTGGAACATGCAATATTTATATTTATTGCAGTTAATATGATCAATGTGACCAGATTATCATTGAGCCATAATAAAATACAAGGTAAGAAATTAATTTGATCATTAACGCAATTACAAATTGTTTTTAATTTATGATATTTTTAGAGGTACCTCCAGGATTGGCTAATTTAGTCAATTTGGAAATATTGAATCTTTTTAACAATCATATCACCGAATTGCCTATATCTTTATCTCAGATGCCGAAACTAAGAATCCTTAATGTAGGGTAATGTATCGTTAATGCAATTCTTTTATTCATTCGTATAATTTGTATATTCGTCTAACAATGGTTTTATCTAAGTGTTCATTTGCAGGATGAACAGATTAGATATTTTACCTCGTGGATTTGGTGCTTTTCCAGTACTAGAAGTTTTGGATCTAACTTATAACAATCTCAGTGAAAAGAATTTACCTGGAAATTTTTTTATGATGGGTAAGATATAAAACGTTTATATAAGTCTCTCTTACGATACAAGGTTCAAAATTAATATTTCTTGATTTTCTAGAAACATTAAGAGCTCTTTATCTGGCTGATAATGATTTTGAGTATCTACCACCTGAAATTGGACAATTAAAGAATCTTCAGATTGTAAGATGATGTACCTTTCGTTTTAAAGTATAGACGAATTTAAAAAATATTTCTCTATCTTTATTCCTTTTTAGCTTGTATTAAGAGAAAATGATTTAGTGGAATTACCAAAGGAAATTGGGGAATTAAGTCGTTTAAGAGAATTGCATATACAAGGAAATCGCTTAACTGTTTTACCTCCAGAATTGGGTATGGAAAGAAGTTTGTGTAAAAATGAAACAATCATTTCCACGTTATAAATAACAAATCACGGATTTTTCTCAAATAGGAAACTTGGATCTAGTGAGCAATAAAGCTGTATTTAGAATGGAATTTAATCCTTGGGTAACACCAATTGCTGATCAATTACAAGTCGGTATATCTCATGTAATAGATTACATTCGTTCGGAAACATATAAATAGTAAGTGAAATAAAAACTAGATTTTTGACAAATTTTTATAGACCTTGTACAACGATTTACGATGTTTAAACGTACCATTCTTTTTTTTTTATAGCGTTTACAGTCGACATCAAAGCGCTAAAGGACCGCCACCTCCAATCGAGAATGATAAAAGCAAAAAAATTTCACGTGCTCGTTGATATTACAAATATTTGATACGCTTAAAGATTTAACGCTAAAGATAATGATTTTAATTCATTCACTGCCATTAATCACGTACATACAATGATAAAATACTGTAATAAAAATCAGAGACGCTAGTGCCTTATCTATTTTTTATATGATATTATTAATTATATTTTTTAATGCTATATAGAGGATTCACGTATTTATTAAGCGTAATACAAAAATATACAAGAGAGTGTATACAAAATGTATAAATATAATTCGAATAACGTTATTATTGTATGGCTTTAAATGCGACTAATGTAAATAAGAGATATTGTATATTTTATAAAATAAAATATATCTTACCGATTTAAAGAACGAATCGTAACTTTTTTTTAATTTCTTTAACTTCGTTATATAATAATAATATTCTTCATATTTTATTCATTTAATAATGTTAATAGAAACTTGAACATGCGTCAGTGTTGATTTATCGATAAGATATATATATATATATATATATAGGCTATTCGTATTTAAACGTTAATTTTTCGTGAGTATGTATACATATGTAAGTAGAATAGAAAATATAGTATTCAATCTGAAAAGCATTAATAAGAATAAATAAAATTTGGAATTTCATGGGGTTTATTGATCTACCGAAGAATCTTATTTGAGAATTACGCGCAATATATATTTTCCCCTACCGAAACAAAGTAACCCCAATGACCCAAGAACTCAATAGCCTATACTTGCCCTTTTCAGTTACAGTTTAAGGGCCTCTTCGGCATATAGACTGTTCTTTGTTTCTTGCCTTAATCACTGCCGCAAAGCATTCCATAACAACGATTAATGGTTTAACGTGGAGCGAAATTTATAACTGTAATAAAACACAGAAAAGAAAAAATCCGAGATCTTTGCATAAAAAATGATTATTACTTTTTGATCGAGATATATTCATTTACGGAAGGATCGAGTAATTATCAAATGAGAAACTAATTAAATAAAGAGAGAAATTAATTAGTATATTAATGGTAGAAAATCTAGAGTTGAAAATTGATTAATTTATTCTATGGTTTATGGGTCGTGATCCTTTTTATAAGTCTCTTTGTTTTTTTTTAGCAATGACTCTACTCGACTTTTCTCTTTCAAAAGTAATAATTTTATTCGAATATTCTCTTTCAAAAGCAATGACTCTATTCGACTTTTCTCTTTCAAAAGTCTTGAGCATGCTCGACTTTTTTCTTTCAAAAGCGATTACTCCATTGAGACTTTTCTTTTATCAACAAAATTGATTAGATTTAAAAATTAATTTTTATTTAAAGATATAATGGAAAATCCTTGGATGTTTCTTCTTACAAGCGTTTATTTTGATTATTATAAAAAAATCATGCAATTTCGCGTGCAATTCAAACACTATCCATCGCGAATGTTTTCTCATAAATTTTTTATTTAAACTCGTAGGTATCGATTCTTTACTATTTTTGAGAAAAATATTTAAAAAAACACATTGAAATATTAAAAGTGTAAGTAATAATAGACGCGTATGAAACAAGCGTACTCTATCCTTATCTAATAAATAAATTAGTAAATCTCCGAAGAAAAGTTACTCGTCGTCACTCAATACTCCTTTACTAATTAAAGAGAATCAATTATTTGTGTCGATTCAGATATTTCGTTCTCGACACGTTTGAATGATTAGAGGGACTTAAAAATTCACGTACTATTTAAGAAATTCTGGTTCAAAATAAAACATTTATTCGCGATTTAGGTCGTAATTAAGGGTGGATGATTCGTAGAAAATGAAATAGATCGACATCGAAATTTGGTGGAGACTCTCTTCAATAGATAGCACTAACTTTAATAAGCAATAGTTATTTTTTGACGGACGATTACTAAAATTAATTCGTGAAACACTACTCTCTTGTAAAAATACAATCTGTGCGACTGTTAAAAAAGAAACAAACTTTGCGAACGAACATTGATTCTATAGATTGGATTGTACGCAGTCGTTTACAAAAACACTTTTTCAAGTTGACGAAGATTGAAGTTGTCGACGTTCAAAGCTAATTAAAATGCTCGATAAAAAAGTGGCAAAGAATAATGTTTTTTCGGAACTAGTATATGAATAAAAATAAAGATTTTTCAAAAATTCAGAAAAGCTATGTCGTCGCTGAAACCTTCGTTTTTAAAATAAGATCTTGTTCGTCAACATCGGTCAAGAATTACGCCTGTACTCGTTGCGTTAACCATTAATAAAGCTAAGAGCGACGAACAATCTTAATAATTGAAAAAAGATATAAAAAATATTATACATAGCCAATGTTAAAAAAAAATTAATCGACGAGGATGGGATTCGAACCCACGCGTGCAGAGCACATTGGATTAGCAGTCCAACGCCTTAACCTCTCGGCCACCTCGTCTGTTTTGAGGGTTATAAAAAAATTGTTAAAAAGGGCAGCAACCCTTTGATAACGATTAAACAATTTTTTGTATAATTATAAATCACAAGTAAAGGTATAGATGTACGTGCCTCTTTTATTGTTGTGCTTTAATCGATATAAGCTATATATGTATGTTACGCTATAAAACTACAGATAAAAACAATAAAATGATCTACAAGAAAATAATATCGATCGATGAAAAAATTTGGCATCATTTTCAATCGGTACGCCGGTTAGAAAAATCACAACACGATCGGCATTTCTCTCGGCAACCAAAACAAAATTTGTTTGACAATGTACGACTCGACAGTCTGGCTTGGACATCCGAACGTAACATCGTTCGTTCATCCCATCACGGTTAGAATTAACAGCTATCAAAATGGTAAAAATTATTTACAATAATACGATATCTAAGGTCTAGACTATGCGTCTCGATATTATAAAATAGAATTTCATATTAAAATATTGTTGGAACGAGTTTCATATATTCTATTCGCTATCATTAGAATATCTGTCCTACATGTTATACTCTAATTTTTTAAGATTTTTTAAGCGATCGATTTAAAAGATAGAAAAAATAGAAAAAATAAATAAAATAAAATTGCTGAGTATTAGCGTGAAGTGCTGTCCGTCCACATCGGTCAAGGTGGTGTACAAATGGGCAATGCCTGTTGGGAATTGTATTGCCTTGAACATGGTATACAACCTGATGGGATGCTTCCAGCGACAGCGTGTACGAATGACGATGGATTTCAAACGTTTTTCAGTGAAACTGGTGGAGGAAAATACGTTCCTAGAGCCGTTTTCCTCGATCTTGAACCTACCGTTATAGGTACGACTATAAAACTGTAAAACTATCATTGCTATATTAAAAACGATTCGACCAAAATTAATCAACATTTCCAGATGAAGTTCGTACTGGAACCTACCATCAGCTATTTCATCCAGAACAATTGATTTCCGGGAAAGAAGATGCTGCGAACAATTACGCGCGTGGCCATTACACTCTTGGAAAAGAAATCGTAGACCTAGTGTTGGATAGGATACGCAAAATCGCTGATATGTGTGCCGGCCTTCAAGGATTTTTGATCTTTCATGCATTCGGAGGTGGTACCGGTTCTGGATTTACCAGTCTGCTGATGGAAAGACTCTCTATGGATTATGGAAAGAAGGCTAAACTCGAGTTTGCTATTTATCCATCCCCACAAATTTCTACAGCCGTTGTCGAGCCATATAACGCAATTTTAACAACTCACACGACCTTGGAACATTCCGATTGTGCGTTCCTCGTCGACAACGAAGCTATTTATGACATATGCAGACGTAATTTGGACATCGAGAGACCAACGTATACCAATTTGAATCGATTGATCGGTCAAATTGTATCTTCGATCACAGCATCCCTTAGATTCGATGGTGCTCTTAACGTTGATCTCACCGAGTTCCAAACGAACTTGGTACCCTATCCTAGAATACATTTTCCTCTGGCTACCTATGCTCCTATAGTTTCGATCGAGAAAGCCTATCACGAGCAATTGACTGTCATGGAACTAACTTCGGCTTGTTTCGAACCAGCCATGCAAATGGTCAAATGTGATCCACGTAGAGGAAAATATATGGCTTGTTGCCTACTTTACAGAGGCGACGTTGTTCCCAAAGACGTGAATGCTTCCATTGCGACCATTAAAACTAAACGTGCTATACAATTCGTCGATTGGTGTCCAACTGGTTTCAAAGTACGACTCTCTACTATTTTTGTGTGTTCATTTTTTTTTCTCTATAATTTTCATATATCTTTAGGTCGGTATCAATTATCAACCACCGACAGTGGTACCGGGCGGTGACCTTGCTAAAGTTCAACGTGCGATGGCCATGTTAGCTAATACGACAGCTATCGCTGAAGCTTGGACGAGACTGAACAGAAAATTCGATCTTATGTTCGGGAAACGTGCTTTCGTTCATTGGTAAAAATTTCTTATCGTACCATGACGCTTTTGTTATCGTATATTTATACTTACATTATTTGCATGATTTCTTCATAGGTACGTCGCAGAGAGTATGGATGAGAGTGAGTTCAACGAAGCCAGAGAGGATCTTGCTGCCTTAGAAAAAGATTACGAAGAGGTTGGCATGGATTCTACGAAAGGTGGCGAGGTTGGAGAGGAAAATTAAATGTTTCATTAGATGGAGGCCATTTTTACGTTAAGTGGCACACTTATCGTATTTTCGAGGTTCTATGTTTTTTTTTTGTTTTCTTTTCTTTTGTTTGATCCTCGCTATCATCATCGGGATGAACGAACTCGTTCAGCCAAACAATTTTTGTAGAATATTTTTATATATCAATTTTCTTTATCGTCCTTTTTTTTCGATGTCTCTGTACATTCGTTTCTTAGATAGTTTTCTCATTATACATGATTTAATACATTAACTTTTTTTATATTTATCAATACACAAACTTATATGTTTATTTATATAATAAAACTTCGTGAAAATTATTCAAACCTCTTATTTTTCTTCTTTGCGTTGATCTCGAAGAATGGTCAAGTTTGATCCTTTCTGAAATGATCAATGAGGAAGATCATACAAATTTAAACTACTTTTAGAGATATTACAGGCTCTTTATTGTGTAGAACAGCACGCGGCTGCGTAGAATTATATTACATATGTATAAACTTTTATCGGCATCGTTACACGTAGCTTTTTTTTTTTCCAAAAAACTCTTATATCGTACATATAACATCCTTTTTTTTATTTCTTGTGTGTCTGCGTGCTTAAATCATTATCTCTTCTCGTACACGCTCTCCCTTACCATTCCTCTAAAAAACAGACGTAAAAAATCGAGCATGGATTTTACTTTTTTTTTTCCTTGGAAAGAGAAAGAAAAAAAGAGGAAAATGACAGAAACAAAGTGCCTATGTATATGCGTATGCAACGTGGAAAGAGAGACGTAGGAAAATGTTTGTCGAGAACGTATTAGATACAAATATGTATGTGTTTGTGTGTATGTTATGTGCGTATCGTGTGATATGTCGTCGCAGAATTTTGACATACAAATTTTATATCGAGGATCGAAAACGATGCTAGGTCTATCATCTCGACGTTCTTACGCTCGAAAATCCACGTTTCTTTTATCTTTATATTTGTTTTTCTTTCTCCTTTTGCATAGATGAAAATTAAAACAAAATATATGTATTGTGTATTTTTGTGTGTGTGGGTGTGTATTGACTATAGTGGAAAAAAGACGAATCATTAAATCGGTATACGGTGATATGCTGACAAGAGGATGACGACAATAACGTTTACTGGCGATAATAATAATAATAATAATAATAATAATAATAATAATAATAATAATAATAATAATAATAATAATAATAATAATAACAATAATGATAATGATAATAATAATGATAATAATAATAATGATAATAATAATAATAATAATGATAATAATAATAATATTAATGATAATAATAATAATAATAATAATAATAATAATAATAATAATAATAAAAATAAAAAAAAATAATAATAAAGACGATGATAGTGCTTAATAGTAAATATCATTACCGAGTAAATCCTCCCACGCAACTAAACCCTGCCTCTGTTTCCTTAGACGATACTCTTAGCTATTTTTTTTTTTTTATTTTTCTTTATCAGCGAATTTTTGGGAACATTTCTCCACCAAGTTTTTCAACTTAACACCTTCCGCTTATAACTCACTTCCTCGACAACGTATATAATCTAGAAAGATAGCTTCTTTATAAACTCTTAGTTGCGCATCGCCATTCCCCTCGTACGAACGCGTTCGCGCGACGAACGATAATTAAACTTTCTATCGCGTTTATACCATATCTTCTAATAATAGAAATCTTTAAAAAGCGCCGCCTGCTCTATTTTCGTTTAATTTTTTTTTCTTTTCTTTGCTTTGCTTTTCTTTTATTACGCCGTGGATACCATCGACATTTTGCAAATATTTAAGCCTTTCTATCGATCAATCAATCTTCCTTTTTTTTTTCTCTTTCATCTTTATCTTTTCGACTTCTTACAAACTCTCCTTTTATCTCTTTCTCTATCAATCTTGTTTCCTTATTCTTGTATTTCATTTTCACATAGATCACATACGCACCAATACATACATACATAGATCACATACATACATACACACATAAACACTTACTATTCTTTTTTCTTCGTCTTTTACATACATTCTCTCTCTCTCTCTCTCTCTCTCTCTCTCTCTCTCTCTTTTCCTCTCTCTATTTCTCTCTTCTTCTCTTTCTTTCTTTGCCGCTTACAATAAAATCTTACGTCGTTCTTTTCATCATTTTTTGGATTGGCAGGCGAATAAAGCTGCCGCTCGCTGGACTAGAGATTTCACTACTGCTTTTATTGCGCATTCGTTCTACGATATATCTCGAAAGAAATTTCTCCTTCTCATTTACATCGTCCTTGCACATGTGCGTTTGTTACCAACCATCCTACCATTCTCACTCCCCTTTTTGTATTTTCATCTTTTCGTATTTTTGTCTTCCTTCATTTCTTTCTTTAATCACCTTCTCTCCTTTCTCTCTCCTACTCACCATTTTTTTTCCTCGCAGATCTTGATTGTTTCCTTTTTCGAAAGATTTTCGAATAGATTTTCTTCAGCGATGTGCATCGAATTTCCAACTCACAGTTTGGAACTCGAAACGAATTTCATTTAAGAATTTTTCATCTATGTGTTTGTTTAAATATATATATCTATATATCTATATATATTGTATAAAAAAAAAAAAAAAAAAATAAAAGAAAAGAATTTCTACAAGCGCGAACTTCGCTCTGTTTAAGGCACGGCCTCGAAGACGCTCGTCTCTCGCAAAAAGGATTTCGATAATCATTCGTGGCTGCGTCCATCGAGGACCGGTGAAGAGAAAAAACAGATTGGCTGTCCTCTATCCTTTATCATTATCATCATTATCATCATTATCATCCTCGTCATCATCATCATATCATCATCATCATCATTATCATTATTATCATCTTCATTATTTTCATCATTGTTATCATCATCATCATCATCATCATTATCGTTATAATCATCATCATTATCATCCTCGTCATCATCATCATATCATCATCATCATCATCATTGTCATTATCTCCATTATCTTCATTATCATCATCATCATCATCATCATAATCATCATAATCATTATCATCATCATAATCATGTTATCGTTATCATCGTCAATTCCCAACGCTTCCCCCTCCCCGAGATTGAAATGTATATATATGAAAATAAAGTGATCTTTACGTGGGGATACGTCGTCGTGACGCGACGGAACTTGAATCGAATATCTTCGAGGATCGTTTCAACTTCCGTCGCATTAAAAATTTTTATTTCTTTTCTTCTTCCCTTTTTTCTTTTAACATAATCGTAAGATTGGTTATTGTTTCTTAAAAATTAATTTACAGATATTCTGATTTTTTTTTCATTCAATGCTTTCAAAACGGGAAAAAGTAATCGCATGATTCTACGAAACTCTATCGATTATTGTTATTCCACGAGAGAGAGAGAGAGAGAGAGAGAGAGAGAGAGAGAGAGAGAGAGAGA
>NC_057687.1:5656387-5680975 GCF_014466175.1 Vespula pensylvanica | reverse complement strand
AGAGAGAGAGAGAGAGAGAGAGAGAGAGAGAGAGAGGGAGGGAGGGAGACAAAGAGAGAAAGAGAGAGATGGAGAGAAAGAGAAAAAGAGAAAAAGAGGGAGAAATAAATTTGGATAATGTAATTTTCAAGACAATGTAGTGAAGGATAGATTCGGATGACAGAAAAAGAATTAGAATTAAATCACGCTATCCTTCGAACGTTGATCGTTTTAAACGTAAACTGTAAAGAAGGAAAAAAAGAAAAAAAAAAAAAAAGAAACAAGGAAGACAAGTAAAAGGTAATAATTAGAAATAAAATAAAATAGGGGAAGACGTCGAGCACGTTGATGTTTCTTTGGTTAATCTATCGTAATGTTCAAGTTAAAAAAGAGAAACAAAAAAGTAAATGTGTAAATGAACGAGTCGAATTTTTCGGAGTACTCTTACGGTTTTTTATTTTTCGATAATTCTTATATCGATAGCAAACAACGCGAAGGTACCCTCGAATTCGAGACGCAAACAACATTGAGTATAATATATAAATGAAAAGAAAAAAAAAAAAGAAAAAAAAAGAAAGAAAAAACATCTACTACGACGTCATGATGTGAGAACGTTAACGAACGCGAATCGTTGCGACCGTCCTAATGATGGTCACGATAAAAAAAAAGATCGCTAACACACGCTACTTCAAGCAAGGATATATCGATGATCCATAAAGAAGGTTGTAAAAGAAAAGTAAGAATAACATTGATAACCGAAGAGTAAAAATAATAGCAGTAGTAATAGCGATAGAGCGAATAGTGACATTATCTTATAATAATAATAATAATAATAATAATTAATAATAATAATAATCTTAATAATAATAATAATAATAATAATTAATATTAGTAATTAGCAATAACTGACGACATTCGCTAAATAACGCAAATACATAAAAAGTATCCACCAATGGAGAAGCACCCTCGCTCACTTTCTTTTTTCTCTCTTTCTCCTTTTGTTCTTGAAGCCACAAGCAAAACGCATATACTCGTCCGCACTTTAAAAATCACACGAAAAGATTGCGAAGGGTACCGATATGCTGCTAGGAAAGAGAATTTCCGATACAATCGGATAACTTGATAAGAGAGAAGAAAACAGATCACACAGGTCATTGTACCGTCTCTCCTCTCCGTATTACTTTTTGTCTTTTTCTTATTTCTCAGAAGAAAAAGCAGTAGGAGCAGCAGCAAAGTTATCTTGCGTTCTCGCCTCGTTGAGTCGGTAACGATGAAGGCAGTGATTGCGCTATGGAAGCACATTTCCGTAGATTGAACAGGAAAGCGGCAACGTCTGTTTGACGTCTTAATTTGATATTTTTCATTATACCGAAATCATCGATTTCTTTTTCGCATCATTTCTTTCTTTTTCAATATTATTTTCTGCATTTCGGAACCCTTCTTGCTAATCCTGTCTTTCTCGCTCTTTTTCTCTTTTCTCTCTTTCTCTCTCTCTCTCTCTCGTTCCAGCGCAATCGAAATAAAATCAAAATAGTAGTACGCACTATCGGCAGTAGGAAAAGACGTAAAAGAGGACCACATTTAATACCGATCACGGAAGAGGACGATCATCTTCCAAGATCGACGTGGCCAAATCCCTGATCTCAATAAGACGAGAACAACCGCGAGAGGCGAATATCATCGTCGTGCCCGTAGCCGCAGTTTGCCTTTTCAGTTTCTGGACCTGTCTTTAGCACGACATCGACGCGGTGCCGGCGTTCAGGACCTATAAATACGAATAACATCCTTGATGGGTGCACGACAGAGAGGGCAATGACCGCCACCCTTGCCGCGCCACTGTTGAATGGCGCAAGGATAACACATGCACATGTGACCACACATGTATAGGACACTGTCGATACTCCTCTCGTAGCAAATGGAACACTCGCTTGGTTGACCTGGCGTTGGCTGAAGACCTTCGCTCCATTGTTGAAGATGAGAGGATGCTTGCGACGTGAGAGTACCGTCAAGACTTTGATAAGTCACCGGATCGACGTAGGTCGAGGAACCTGTACTGGTCATCGTGCCGGTGAGCGGTGGTGAGGATTGTCTGGAGGATCCAGGATGAGGTACAGGTGCTGCTGAAGACGTCGGTAGATGAGATACCGTTGCAGCTGAGTTTCTGTGAGCGGCGGACGCATAAATCGGTTGTGGTGTAGGCGGTGGTGGTGCTGGGTAACCACCTTGGGGTGGGAGATTCACGACGAGTACCGTGCCACCACCGACGGTTGGCTTGAACTGGACCATTTCGGAGAATCTCGAGAGTTCGGTAGCTGCGTTGCTATGGTTCGAATGTTGTTGTTGCTGTTGTTGTTGCTGTTGAATGATAGTCGCTGGGGAAGGATTGCTCTGACGTTGCCTCGGCGGAGAAGTGGGCCTGCTCGCGAGCATTCTCACGCGTTGCGTACTACCGTAGACGTCCACGAACGCCCAGAGTTGGAGACTCTGATCTACATGCATGACCACATTGGGTGGTCCCCCGTTCTTGCTCATTTGAACCTCGCCATAGTGAGTGACAGTGAAGGCAATTTCATCGCCAGGCTGCGGACTCGAAGCTACGTCCTTCGACACGACCCAGTATTCTGGACGATCCAACAAGAGATCACTATCGTCTGGTAAGTCTTCGGCTGTCAAGCGAGCTGGATCGCAAGAGGTCAGACCCAAAGCGAGTGCTCCGACGTACATCGGTTCCGTCGCTAGGATCTGCACGACCAGTCGCTCACCTAGTAGCAACGGCCGTCCGGTGAAGGCGTAGCCGTGACAGAATTCCGTGTCGGTGCGCGTTGCCACGCACTGTTGATTACTGAAGCGGATGTTCCTGCCGCGGGTACTGGAAAAAAACGAAGAAAGACGAGGAAGTGGTTAGCGTGCGCTTCGACGGCGGACACAGGAGATATTATAGTATAGTAGAGTAGCGAGAGAGTGAGACGTATCATTTGACTTTTACGTATCTTCCTTGATAAAGGAAGGAAACAGTTTGATCTCTCTTTAACGTTGTTAAAGAGATCGAATGCAAAATCGATCGTTAGATCGATCGTGAGATCGTAAAGTATTCTTCTACTTACTGATGGAAGGGCAATGGAGTAAAGATGACACCGGCTGGTTGAAACCTGAGTCCAGGTAGCTCGACGTCAGGCTCATGATGGATCAACATGCTCTGCATGGATGGAACGATGATTCTCTCGACGTCTCTGCCAGCGTTGCTGGCATCGTCCATCGCCGAGTGCCTGCTGTGCTGCGCATTGTCTTCGTTACTATGCTCTGCACCTCGTCTGATATTATTAAAATGTTGTCTATTGGGATCGACGAACTCGATGGCAGTGCTGTTGCCGTAGACGTCGATGATCGCCCACAATGGGCTACGAGTTTCGACGCCGGTAAAGAAGAGACCCTTTTCTTCCCCATTAACGCCGAAGTGAACGTCTCCGGCGGATGTGACGTAATAAAAGAGAACAGTGTCCGGTTCGGCGAACCTCTCGGCTAGTGCCTTGGCCCAGTAGCCAGGCTTGTTCGTTAGGTCGGGGCAAGCGTACCTTGGAAGACCGCTTCTTAAATTGATAGGATCGTTGCTGGTAAAGCCGAAACGTATAACACCACTCCAATTATCCGAGATTTCCAAGAACTTCACGCATACCTAAAAAGGGAAATAAATAAATAAATAAATAAATAAATAAATAAATAAATAAATGAATGAATGGATGAATAAAAAATTCAGATCATTCGATTACCATTCTTTGTCAAGGGTAAAGCGATAAGTTCATTTGCCCGTTTGGCTCTATTACACGCTAAGCACTTTGATCTACTCTGAATTTTCTTAATCTCAAAATTACAATAGTCGATCGCGACCGATAGCTAATAGGTTTTGAAATAAGTCAGCGTGAATTTTGTTGTTAATTAACACCCATCGATCTCTCGCTAAGTTTATCATAGTCACTCACTAAATCAGAAATAATGCGAGCAACGTTATTTAGCGTTATTACCGCTTTCATTGCTCGTACGCTCGTTTCGGTAGTTAATAAAACGTTACCTACGAAGGATTCTCTTTCTCTTTCTCTCTTTCTCTTTTTTTTTTATCCATCTATCTCTATCTCTTTTCTCTCTCTCTCTCTCTCTCTCTCTCTCTCTCTCTTTCTTTCGAGTTTCCCCACACACAGGATAGCGTATTAATTAATATTAACTAATGTAACGTTCAGCTTGAAATCGCTTATTATATTCAGTAGCAGTCAGCTGGAGATCCCTCGCGGATAAGAATTTTAAACGGCTACGCTTCCGCGATGCACCTAATTGCGAAGAAATTATCGCGCTATCGTGCCTCGCGACTTGCTTCGGCGAAAAAAATAAACGTATCCTTGCCCACCGACGAGTCGATTCTCATTATTCCACGAATTAGTATAGGATAATATAGTATATGTATCTCCGTACAATACAGCTACGAAATTTATACGAATATTTCTTTTCCTTTTTAACACGAAATGAATGACTCCCACGGGGAAGTCTATTACAAAATATAAGCCTTTGAAGTGCCGGTTCGATGATATCTGAATTTTTGAGAAAGGTTTCAAGAATTTATTGCCACGAATCTTTTCATAAATTATCGCCCCTGTTACTTATCATCTTTCGATCTTTTATAATCTACTTTTTTTTTTTTTTGTTTCTGTCTTTACGAACGCGTTATAATAAAACTTAAAAAATATGACGAACTTGGTATACGTATTAAAGATTAAATTAAAACGAGGATTGATTAACAGTTGGTCGTTTGAATTTCTTTAAGTATAGAAGTATAGAAAGAAACGAGTCAACGGAGATTCTTTTAGCAAAAAATCATAATGCGAGACAACGCTCGGTGAAATCAGTGGAGAGCACGTAGAACCTTCGACCTATTCGCCTACGCTCTGCCAATCTCCTTCGAAGAGTGAAAAGAACGCATGTATAAACTGAAAGAAAAAGAAACAGCGAGAGAGAAAGAGAGAGAGAGAGAGAGAGAGAGAGAGAGAGAGAGAGAGAAAGAGAGAGAGAGAGAGAGAGAGGGAGAGAGAGAGAGAGAGAGAGAGGAGAATAGTAGATACCGGCGCCACGTAAACATGCATGTATTTTATATAATCAACGCGTAGGTATACCTATTACTCTCTGAACGGATGAATTAGTTGGAATAAGTCAAGAAAAGAAGCGGTGGTTAGATCAACGGCTAAACGAGCAACCCACGTAAAATAGTTTTGTCTTCAGGGTCGGCATGCTTCTTGATAGATACGAAATAGATGGAGAATATAAATGACGATTTCTCGAGTGGAACGAAAGTCACCTATTTCTCACGATCGGCGAGGGATAACAAGGGAACACATGTTACGTGCGCGTGTAAGAAGCGAGAGTGCAAATAATCACTGTGACCTTCGAGAGATCGCTTCTAAGATTATATTTCTTTCTTTGATGTTTTTAACCCTCTTTTCTCTGTTATACGGATATAATTCTGCGCGAATGAAGTTTGTTATTAAGTTTAAAATGATCGAGGTAAAAATGGAAAAAAATATTTGATGAAATATTAATGCGTTTAACGTTAATGATTGTTGTTGTTGTTGTTGTTGTTGTTGTTGTTGCTTTTTTTTTTATGAATAGAGATCATTGAACTCTTTCTTTGTGTACGATGGAAAAGGATATCAATCACGATTTCTTACGTAATGCATCTGAGGACCATGTTTATTGCACGATGACTCACCTTCTCACCGACTCGGACCGGTCTTGCACTAAATGTGACTCCCTTGCAGAAGCTCTCGTGCCTCCTGGCGATGGTCCCGCCATTACAAAGTCGAATATTGTCACCGTGCACCTGATGGAAGGTCAGAGGTGGTAAATTGTTGGTACCTGCACTCGACGATCTGGGTGCTGCAACAAAACGAAACATCGAAGGAATTAGTCGATCCTTTGTCTATAATCTTTTCTAACTCTTTATTCCACGAAGATCATAGGAAATATATTGTGAGAAAGAGAAAATTGGTGAGGAAATTATTGCTTCATAACTCTCAAGGACGACCACTTTGAATTCACGTTTATTTCCTGGAGAAAAAAATCGATATCTCTCTTTCTACGTATCTCTTTAAGAAGAAGGAAACATCGAATTATTGTTAAATAATATTTCATATTTTTCCAATTGACTACGTCGAAACTTTGACGTTGTAATATTAGGATATATCTGTCTATCTTTTTCTCTTTCATTTTCTACGTCTACTTTTAACAAGAGCTACTCGTCGAAGAAAGCTCGAATATCGACTTCCATCTCATCGGGAAATGCCTTCGAGACGTCGGCCACTTCGAGAACAAAGAAGTCCGAACGCTTTGGAAAGACTAGAAAAAAAGTGGTCGAAGAGGAAAAAAGAGAGAGAGAGAGGGAGAGAGAGAGAGAGAGAGAGAGAAAAAGAAAAAAAAAAGGGGTAAAAAAGAGCGAAGTAACTCAAATGCAAAACGCGAACCTTCTCTCAAAGCACCCCGTAGTACACTGCCCCTTCGGTATTTCATAACTTTGACTCGATGATCTAGAACGTTGAGACGTTCCGAGGATATACTCGGTGCGAATCCAACGATCGATTCATACCCAAGCATTTGTGGCGACGTCGATCGATCGGAATACGCTTGGAATGCGTTCGCTATCGTAATTCTTTGTCCTGATCGATTCCTGATATTCTCGAATTGTCACGAATTTTGATTGACCTCTTGATTGCTATCGGAGTTCACTTAGAATTCCACAGTTGATCCAATTCGATCGGATTGATTTTCTTCGTCTTAAATAACACTTTCTCTTTGAACACTTTAAAAACGTAGAAGAAAAAAGTAAATAAATAAATCATAATTTTCTCAAGGTTTTCCTTTTCGTGTTCTTCTTTTTTTTTTTCTTTGAGAACTGCTTCTTACTCTTTGGTTCCTCTTTAAAGAAAACTTAGACGTATGATCGAACACATTCACGAAACAATATACGAAGATTAGTATAGTTGAGATTGGTTGTCTATAGCGACGACCGATCCGATCGAGAGTCGACTACTCACTGCGAGAGAGTTATATCGATATGCACGAACGAAGAGGGACGGAGGAGTGTGGAGTCGATGTCGTAGGTGCGCCGCGCACCGGAAACCGCACGTTTCGTAGCGGAAACGCGTTCGAGGCCGAAAGAGTGCCTTCGGCAAAACGGACCCAAAGCGATACGCTTTCTCCGCTTCGTCCTGTTTTCGAAGGGAAGGCGGATGTATCGAAACCACCACCACCACCATCATCACTATCAGCGATTCGAGAGGGATACAATACCCTTCGAGAATGTAAGAAGGAAGGAAACTATAGTGTTGCGATTTTCTCGGGCTTCTTGAACTTCCTTCGATGTAAAGACTCGTTAAACAAAAAAAAAAAAAAAGAAAAAGAAAAAGAAAGAAAAAAAAAAGAAATGAAAAGAAAAGAAAAGAATGAACTAACAAGGATCTTGGTTTTTAAATATACGTCAGCTGTTGACCATTTATTTTGTTTCTTCAAGAATAGTTTCTAATATTTTTCAAAAAAGAAACAAAGATGACGAAAAAGAAATTCGATCGCTTTTAATAATACAATTAATTTCTAATACCACTTAGAGGATGTACGAATTTTTTTAATAATTTATTTCGTTAAATTTTAGAAGATTGCAAATAAAGAAACGAAGAACACTGTAGTGCATCCGGTGGTTCGTTAAAACCGAGTCACGTCGATGATAAAAAAGCTCTTTTTCCGATTGGCAAGATGTGTTGGAACACGCGACGCGTGTCTTCGATGCGTCGCTAATGTCTAATCAGACGGTCCTAAACACTCTAACGGTACAAACGTACAGGTACGCACTTATTTTTCCTTAGATCGTCTCCTGAAATACGGATGATTGAAAAATCCAAAAGAAATTAAAATCGTTTCGAAAGAAATACGAAACAAAAAAGTCGGTAAAGATAAATTGTTTATCTATCGATTTCTCGATCGTGTTGCGATCTATGGAACGAGAGGAAACGTGAAGATAGAACAAAAAAAAAAAAAAAATGCAAAAGGAAGTCGAGATCGAGTTCTCGAGCTTGGTATATTAATTCGAGTGCTGATTAATTCTCTAACGAACCGAAACAGTTCTCTCTTAAAGCGTTGATCGTAATTCCTATACGAGATCTATGGATCTGCGGTAAAAATGAGTAGACGATTGGTTTCTCACGCTCCTGGTAAGGCGCGTATTAGGAACCAGTCGAGAAATGATTGTAATTTCTAATTTACTCGTTCTCTGTCTTTCTCGTACCTCTCTTTTGTAAAAAAAAAAAAAAAAAAAAGAAAAAAAAAGAAAAAAACTTTATCTCTCTCTCTCCCTCTCTCTTTTTCTCGTTTTTATTCTTTACGTATCTCTTATTACATCTCGTAACAGCTTGGACAAGATAACTTGTGATTTCCAAGATTTTACAAGGATATTATCACCGATTAGCAGTAGCTATAATAATAGCTACTACTGGTTGTTTGCGATCTTCATTGTGTTCTCTCGTTAAGAAGCTTTTCGTGAACCAGTACCATTTCTCTCCGATCGTTTCCGGCCCAAGATGGATCGAAGAAAGAAAAAGACGAAGAAAAAGAAGAAGAAGAAGAAGAAGAAATTACTGGTTAAAAAAGACTACATCTTTTCGTGGTAAAAATTCAACTCTACTTTTCTCACGTCCAAAGACGAAACTTGATAAAGAAGAGTCACGAAAGGGAAGGTATATAAAAGGAAAATAAATTGAGTGATTTACTCGATCGTAATAAATTCTGTTGTTACGTTTGGAATGTTTCATGATTTTTATTACTATTATTATTATTTAATAAGAAAGAGTCGAACTATCTATTATGTGGCTAACGCCATAAATTGAATTTCTTTAAGTCACTTTATTTACAAACCACCAATATCTTTTTATTCGTGGGTTTAAGTGAAAGAATATCCGTTTACTTAACGAAAAACGAATGCATTCGATATCGAATATAATATCGATCGTAAAACTAGTTCTTTTTTATCGATTAATATACCTAACACTGTCACTTTGTCCTTACTCCTTCTTAAAACTTGATAACTATGCCGACCAGTTTGCAAATCATCGACGTAGAAACGTTCAAAGGTGCAGACAAATGAGCTTGGCTCGGGTTTCGCAGAAATTCCATTCGCTTCGATAGATCGATCGATGTCGTTGACTACTTTATATTATATTATACAATGAGTCATAGAAATATTCGAGTAATTCCAGATATTAAATAACTTTTATTTAACCGAACGATGTAACGATTTCTTATTATTAATTTTTTTTTCTTTTTTTTTTTTTTTTTTTTTTTTAATGTAACCGATGGATTATATAAAATGACACTTTTTCATGATTTTTTTTTTTTTTTATCATCGATTATTTCTCTTTGTTCTTAACGCGAATCCGTCAGATTCTTTTATTCAATGAAATGTTACAGAGGATTAAGGGGAAAAAGTATTTGAGAAAAAATGTAATAAAAAAGTTTAACTTTCCGAGCATAGTCACGGCTATCGAACGGAACGATTCGCGCGATTCTAAACGTCTATCTTATTCTCGTTTCTCTCTTATTTTTCTGTACTCTTGTCGCCAAGGGAAAACACCTTCCATCGAGACGGACAAAAGTGGTAATCGTCAGGGCAAATGGAGTCACGGTTTGTTCGGCGAGACCAACGAGAACGATGAGATGCAACGGTATACGTCATAAGATTCCCACGCTAGCATTTGTAGCACTATAGTTTAACCGTGTTGTGTTAACAAAACCACACCATTCTATTATCTTTAACTGGAAAAGTCTCTTCTCTGAGATTTTCATTCGTCGAAGTGAAAAGATATCTCGATATTTCGTTGATCGTTACTTAATCGTATCATTTCTTTTTTTCATTCGAAATTTTTCATGAATTAGCGGGGAAGAATGACAAGCTCTTATGAATTAACACGATAAAATAACGAATATATAACAATGCGATAATAATAGAAAAAAAAAAGAAGGGAAAGTAGATAAAAGAAAAGAAAAATAAACGCAATTCGGTAGCGAGAAAATCTCCTGTTTGTCTTCCATCAATAACGAAGCTTCCGAAGAACGGTAAGAGCCTAGAGAGATCTTTGGCAAGCTCGTAAAAGAGGAACTACGATGATCGAAGTAACGCACGTACAAACGGTAAGGCACTCCCGACGATTACGCTGAGGTCGTCGTAGATCGTCGTCGATCATCGTAAATCCGGCCTTTCAACCTGGCAACTATCGATCCTTCGATCTCTCTGGTCACGTACGATCGTTAATAGGCTACGAACTTGGCTCTCCGATCGCACGCATTGTTTCCAAGTAGCTTCTCCGTTACTGCTATTACGACTAACTAACTAACTGCAACGTTCGCGTATAGTGATTAAGAAAATTAATTTCATCTCGTGATACTCTTGGAGAAAATCTTAATTCGGGTTAATTAAAAAGAAAAAAAGAATAAGAACATTATGGAAAAGAAAGAAAGGATAAATAAATAAAAAAGAGAAAGAAGAAGAAAAGAAACAAGAGAACTACCAAGAAAATTACAAGGCTTTCAAGTATTCTAGATTTAATCCTTTTCTTTCCTCATTTAATTAATTATTAAAATGAAAATACAGATTTGTACGCGATGACAATTAAACTATTAAAAAGATATATCATTACGGTATACGATCTATAGATGAAAAGAAACGTCGATTAGAGATTAGTAAGAAAGGGTTTAAATACGGAAGTATAAGTGAAGTTTGCGAAGAATTACCTCGCGACGCGTAGGTATCACCGTCATTAAAGATAAATACTGTCTTCGCGGAGACTAAATTACCATGATTACAACGTTGACTTACTCAACGAGCCGCGATCCTTACCATGACGCGAGAGTGCAGAGAACATACGTTGTTGCTACCTTAGCGACGCGGTCTCTATTCATTTTTCTTCGCTGATCTTTCTCTTTCTTTTTCTTTTTCTTTGATCCTGGACTTCCTTCGCAAGAATATAAAGTTTCGTGAACGACTTCGTTCCACCACCGATGAAATTGAGTTGTATTCGAAAACCGGTTGCCCGACAGAAAGCTGAGAATTCGATCGAGCGTTGCTCTAGAGAGGAACATCCTTGAAAATATTTCTTTGTCGAAAGTGATCGATCGAGAATTCCTTCGCTAATGCAAATCTTACCGAGAGAAGATTAATAGATCAATTAATTAAAAAATCAAAACAAAAGAGAAAAAAAAAACGAAAAAAAAAAAAGGAAAAGGAAAGGAAAAAGAAAAGGCAAACAAAGCAACATTAACGATCGATCACGTTTCGATCTAAATACCATGTCTTTTATTAGCTCTTGCTACACCTTCATTTGCAAAACGATCCTGGTGGGAATCAATGAAAAAGCGCGAAAACACGTTGACTTTCGATGGCTCGAGGACTCGTCGTTAGGAAATCCTTAGAAACGATCGAAGGACCGCCACGAGAACCCGATACAGTGTCGTAGCTTTCAATCGATCGTACATGTAAATCGGCGAGTCAATAAGTATATAGTGCTATAGTAATTGGTCTATGCCCGCGCTTATGTTGTTGCCATTTGCTGGCGGTACATCTCGTGGGAAACTCTTGACACACATTCGCACGGAAGTGTGCATCTCTCTCTCTCTTTCTCTTTCTCTCTCTCTCTCTCTCTCTCTCTCTCTCTCTATCTGTTTCTGTCTCTTTCTCTCACTCCTTCTCACGTCTTTAGAAAGAGCCGCGGATATATCCGCGAGTCTGTGATGAATAATGCCGAGAGGATTTAGCAGGCTGTCCTCACACAAGATGCTTGATATTCAAGATCAAATAATAGAACGACCTCGATCATGGTGTTAACATTCCTACCTAGACTTTTCATGTATTTTGCAAGACGAAAGGAAATCATTAATGAAGTTTGATCGAAGATGTTACAAGTTGAAAAGGAAACTGGATTAAATTACATTTTGAAGAGTTTTCGATGTTATCTCTCTCTCTCTCTCTCTTTCTCTCTCTCTCTCTCTCTCTCTCTCTCTCTCTCTCTTTGTGTGTATGTGTGTGTGTGTCTCTTCTCCTCTTCATAGTTTGACCAAGTGAAAGCGTTTCCAATAGGACAATGCACGCCCGATGTGAACGCTCTGCACTTTGCACGATGTAAATAAACGGAGCCTTGACCGAGCTACAGAGAGAGAGAGAGAGAGAGAGAGAGAGAGAGAGAGAGAGAGAGAGAGAGAGAGAGAGAGAGAGAGAGAAATGAAGAACTCGATTGACGACCTGTATATTCCCCTTACGAATCGTGTCGACTTTTAATCTCGTACGTTCGATGAGTAACACGATTCACTCTCTTTCCCCGACCTGGTATAGAATAGAAGGTAAAAATGAAAGATGAGAGAAAAATCTTTCAAACGGTTCGTCGGTTCGGAACCGAATCACTTTCTAATCATCACATTTAATTCGAATACTAGGTTACTTTATAATTACTTCAAAAAAATTTCGATGATTAATGAAAAATAATCGATTGAACTATATCGTCGACCATAAAGAAAGAGAAAATCTAGTAGATGTCTCAGTGTGAAAACATGACTCTATTTCTAAGCAGAGCTCCCTCTTCTCCTCTTTCTAATCTCTAGTACCTTGTCCTTCGACCTCGAGCCAAAGGAGGCTGCTGACTGTCGAGGTACTGTTAAAGTTCTGCTGCAGGGAAGCCAGAGTAATTTTCTTCCGTCGACACGGCTCGACGCCGCTTGTGAACGTATTAGAAGTTAGATCTATGTGTATACCGATGGTGAGTGTATTAGTATAGGAAGAGGCGAGCAGGAGGGGCCTTGTTCCCACGCCCGACGCCGTGATCTTTCTTGAGCTACCTAGTCTCGAGACTAGGAGTAGATATTCCTATTTCTATCTCTCTCATTCTCTCTCTCTCTCTCTCTCTCTCTTTCTTACTCTTTAACTGGTACTGGTAATATGGGTTATGCAAGGTGGCAATGTGCGAGGCACGCTGAAATCATAATAACGCGTGCTCGTACCAAAGGAGAAACGAAAGAGACTCATTTTCGTGTGTATGCATATATGTACGTTTGTATATGTGTATCTTTTCCATGTAGACGATTTGCTTGGATGATTAAAGAGAGGAACGACTCTTTCGCGTGCTCGCGTCCTCCTAGCGATCGTAAACAATTGCCATATTAAGCTACCAGTAGGCACACGCGATCGAGTAAGATGCGCTAGAACGATTAGGGGAAAATTAGATATAACGATACGAAAGGGTCTTTGAACTTAGACTCGCGAACGGATATCGACGAGAAATCCGTAAGATTTTCTTGGACCGTTATGATAAATGGTAGAGAAGTATTTTCAGGGCGAGGCATTTATAATTATATTTATATTTATATTAATGATTTCGATTTTAAATATAATTGGTATAAGATGACACGTTTGATAAATTTATTTTCTTGCAACTTGTGAATAATTCATTCTATTCGATGACAATAAATATTTGTTTAAGGAATTGTCTATTTGCTTTCTTTTTTTTTTTTTTTCGATGTAAAATATCATTGGAAAAATATTATTCAAAAAGAACAAGAGATAAAAGGATGAAACCTATCAAGAATCGTCGAGCTCATCCATTAGGTCTACTCGTTTCGATGTCAACGTACTCAATGAGGACCAAGATCTCTATCTATTCTGAAAGGAAGGAACGGAGTTTTCTGATTTCTTTGACCTCGCGACCGTCTCGTCGGGTTCCACGAAAAATTCTTTCATTCCTTTTCCTTCCTTTGTCTTCGAACACAAACCATATAATTTTTCTTTCTTCATTCTAATCATCATTGTAAACCAAGTTGGTTAAGTTCGTACAAAAGCTCGAGCTAGGTCAATTTTCGAAGGGATAGCAAAACACGACAAGTGCGAATTCCCATAGCGCGGCATTTTTAAAACTGGAGCCGACCAACCACAAACGATCTATGGAACAATCGGATTAACGAAGTTAAACGAAATAGGGTGGTACGTCCTAATTCGCTCTCGTACACCCTTCTATAAACGTTCCCTATAAAATAGACGAAGAGTTGTACATCTGTCACGTTTCGCACGTTAACTTTCAAGTTCAGGATTTGCGGGGGTGTAAGTGAAAGAAAGAGCTAACGGAGGAGAAGGAAGAGGAGGAAAATGAGAAGGAGAAAACCAGACCAGCCCCTTTCGATCTTTTTTTTTTTTTTTATGTGCTTTGAACAGGGAGATTAACGGTTTCCCTTCCGCTCGAATCGCTCGTTCAAAGACTAATTCGATGTGTCGAGAAAGATGACGCATGTTTTTTTGAAAATAATCAAGAAATCCTAATCCTTATTATTTTATCATATCTTTGAGAAAATTGTCGAATCTCGATAATTAAATTGAAACTTTGTTTTACGTACTTTATCTCTTACGTTTTTCATATCGAATAGTTCAAATAGAAACTGTTGATTTTAGATAAGAAAAATAGATCGTAATCGAGCACGACTTGTTTGGAATTTTTTAAAAAGAGAAATTGCAAAAAAAAAAATTTACAAATATGGTTGAAAAGAAAACGACTTTCTTTTTCTTTTTTTTTTTTCTTTTTTTTTCATTTTAAGTTACGCGATGCACCGATCCAGTTTGTCGATTAATTAAACGATGAAGGATCGCTTGTTAAGGTATTAGAAATTCTGCGATTTTCTTTATGATTCGGAACGATATTTAAACTAATTCGTTTTTACTTAGAAACCTTTTTTTTTCTATGGGTTTTATCTCGCAGCGACTACTGCGAGAACGTTGTCATTGCTGTCGTCGCTGAATGATGACTCATGGTAGAGAGAAGCGTTAATGAAATTCTACTTCCTTGTGGATACGACAAAGAGACGCGTGTTTCAAGTATTCGAGAATGAGCTAACAGTGCGCCAATTTCGAGAAATAATCGTCTTGGGTGTGGCCCTCCCCCTTTCTCCTACCCTTTTTTAAATATTACACATTCCTTTTTCTCGACTGATTAAATTTTTTATTCGACATTTGTGTGTTTTTTTTTTTTTTTTAATTTACTTATTTCATTTCTTTCAGAAAAATGCTACGCGACTCGCCATCGACGATCGTTGTAATGAAATACTTAAAAAGAAATGTAGATTAAAAAAAAAAAAAAAAAAAAAGAATAAAAATAAAAATCTCGACGATTCTAATCTAATGTAATTTTAGTTTACCATTCAGTTATTATTAGAGAGCACTCGTGAGATGATGGTTCACGCTCTATAAAATGCTTGTAACGCAGGACGCGTTGGTAGATCCTTAGCGGGAGAGTTGGTCGCTTGGTCGAAAGAAATTGAATGTAGGGAGAGAAAGAGAGGAAGGGGAGAAAAAAGGAAAGAGAAAAAAAGAGGAAGCTTGCCTTCTTTTAGATTATTTTTTTTTTTTTTTTTTGTTATACTCACCGAAAGCTTTTGACAAGAGCCTCAACTGTGCCACTCTGGTGGCCCTGTTAACGGTCAACGGTCGTCTCGGTCGATGACAAGACAAAGCCATCATTTTTTCTAGTCAACGATTCTTACCAGAATTCATAAGGAAATTTTTCTTTCTTTACCTTTTCCCTTTTTTTTTTCTTTTTTCACTTGATAATTAATTTCGAAAATCCCGCTAAATCTCGAGATGTCTCTCAAGGGATAAGGGGTAGAATATATTGAGATTTAGGGGTAGAAGGGGAAAAGAAAAGATGGCGCTGGAGTATTACAAAAAAGAGGGGGGTTGGAAGGTAAGGAACAAACACACACATATATATATATATACACACACACACATATATATATACAAAGATGCACGTGCACGCGAGAGTATTTCACTTCCGTGATTTTCGCGATTGAGACCGGATGGAAAACGAATAGGAGAACAAAGAGGAATAAAGAAAAAAATCTGAACGAAACGAAACCTAACGAAAACGAACGCGGAGTCGTCGGTAAAAGGCGGGCAGCTTGAACCACGCCACTACAACGACTGGCTTTCGTTGCTGAAGCAAACTACTCCCCATCTGCTGTATTGCTTACTGCCCCAACTCCTTGCTGCTGTCATTATCCAAGCGCACGATCGTGTATGTGTATGTATATACGTATTCGTAACGTGCGTGATTATATTTGTGTGTACTCTTTCTCTCTCTCTCTTTTATACACATATACATATAGAGAAGCGCCCGCACGTACGAGCCAGCAGCACGAAACCTTACAAAATAAAAAAAAAACTTCTACAACGTATTTTTGAACGGAGATATTGTGTATATATATATATATATATATATATCTTTGAGATAAGAACGCTTATCATCGATGAGAATCCTTATTTATTCGAACCGACTCATTTATCAAGATTTCATCGAAGAAACCTATATGATCAATTCTATTATTATCTCTTATCTTTCTTAAGATATTATTTAAACACTGACCACGACCTATTACCTCAAATGCCCATTTTATTCAATATCATAAAATAACAATCGTCCCACATTTAAACTCGTTAAAATCGTTCTACGTTTTAAAAAGAATTCTTTTTAAGATATACAATTATAAAATGATATAGTCGGTTTGACGAATGATTTTTTCGCGTAATAAATGTACTTATACGTATGGACATACGTTCGGAGTATTTAGGAAAAAGTAAATGTATGCGTATGTATGTCGCAGCTGCAGCTGCTCGCAAAGGACGACAACTACGACTACGACGACGACGACGACGACGACGACGATAACGACGACGACGACGACGACGACGACGATGTTGGAGTGATGCAAGAGTGGAGAAGAGAAGGGAGGTGAGGAGTGAAGAGAGAGAGAGACTTTGGGGATGGTAAAGAAGCCGTGACAACGGTTGCGCACCACCTGGCCTCGAAAAGCCAGCAGTAGTAAGAGAGAACACCGGGCCTCTTCGACATTGGCGTAGACCTTCTCTTTTCCCCCACCTTTTTTCCTTTTTCCTTATACATTTAAATAGTGGGGATAAACTAAAAAAGAACATGAGAGAGAAAAAGAGAGGAGAGAGGGAGGAGGGTGGCACAAAAGAGTGGCTGCCTTTTGGAATTTCAGCACCCTACGAAAGCAAAAGAGAGTGAAAGAGAAAGAGAAAGAGAGAGAAAGAGATAGAATGATATTATACCGACTAGCCCCCCGAAATATCGATCGACTATGCTCCTATGATGGCACGCATAAAGTGGGCTGTGTTTTTTATCCTCGAGATAAGTATTACCCATACCATCACGTTAATTCGCTCATCCTTCCTACTAAAGATTTTATAAAATCGTTTGCTCTTATTTCGATCGAAGACACTTATTTCTATATCTCATGATATTTGTTCTTAATCTTTTATTAATGAATTTTTGTATTTTTTCTTTTTTTTTTGTTTAAGAATGAACGAATGAAGTATTATTGTATTGTATTAAGTATAACTTGATTCGTAACAGAAAGTGGTTATTTCAAGAGTCATCTTGTTAATAATTAATTCATCGTCCCTTTTAACGAGTCATATAAGATACGTAACATATGATTTACCATAATGTGGAACATCTGCTCGTGATAGCGGCGACTATCCGAGTCTTCTCTTCGCGGGGGCGAATGTTAACATTGTCAAGGGGAAAAAAAAAGATGATGGGAATATAGATGGATACGACCTTTCGTTGTTGAAGAGAAAATTATTTTTATACTTTGCTTCGCTTCTGCCTCGCTGAATCTTTCTCGTCGCATCGGGGAGTAATTAAAGTGCATCATGATGGTGCACGTAGTTCGATGAACAAACAAAAGGATTTTATACGCTTCGCGCGTATATTACGTCACGTTTCTCAAGTCTAAGATAAAAGAATAAGAAGAAGAATAAGAAGAAGAGGAAGAAACGTCGAAGTTCTTGGCAAATAGAAAATTCACGTCGTGATGTCGACTCTGTGCTCGATCGATTTATCCCTTTGAAAGTTTCTATCTACCTTTCCGAGATCGAAGAGAGTGACTCTCCTCAAACGTTTCACGCACGACGAATAAATCCATCGGCGATAACATGGAAAAGTTAATTTCCCGTGAGTCCAAATGCGATTCGTTGTGCTACCGTGCATGATAATTTTCCATGCGTATCAGATGGAGGAGAGAAAATCCTCAATTGATGGATGAAGGAAACGCTTGTTCGTGTATTAATAAGAAGGAGGAGATGCGTGAACATAGCAAATGACGCGATCGACGTCGAAATACCGATCGTTTGCGGCTCGATGATTTTCACGGAGCATTAGCATACTTGATCGCATAATGTTCGCGCGTATAATATACGCATCAGGATCAGATTAGGGTCGAGAACCTGGACCCCATGTACTTACTCTTCTCGATCACTTGGAAGAACAACGTTACGTTATATTCGATGTATAGAGTAACAATGTCGGTAGAGAGCGTCTCAGTGAACGGCAACGAACTCGTCCGGACTGATCGATCGTCACCCTTCCATGGAAACGAGAAAAGCGAACGAATACTCTGTTATCCTTTTCTTTTTGTTTTTGTTAGGTTGACCGTGGAACGATCATAATATTACCGTAGAGTAAAAATAGTACGTTGATCTTACCCGTAATTATTATTAGAAATGATACCATAAAATTGAATAATTACGATCGTCAAATATTTTTTTCCCATATCTCATTAATCTATCTTGTAATTAAATTTAATTACTATGTTGCAATAAAAATAACTTTATACGGGGGACAATCTCTAGAGTTTTTAGTAAAGGCACGAGTACTTGTTACGAATGAGGATCGTTTCTATTGATAAGATGAATTTCCCTTTCCGTGATACCTCGGCCATCCGAAAAAAAAATAGGGGAAAAAAGTACGTTTGAAGTCAAAGCAAGAAGGGCAGGTAGAAGGGATGAACGCGTTAAGCCTTGGGAGTCGTGTAGCGGATTTTCTATAGAATTTCCATGGAAGCCGACACCGAGCTCAACCCCACCAAGTCCAGGCAGTAACAGCAGTAGCAGAAGCAGCAGCAGCAGCAGCAGCAGCAGCAGTAGCAGCAGCAGTGGTACCACCACTACTACCACTACCACCAGGAACACTACTACTACCACCATGCTCGTCCATGGGGTTGATATCGTAATAGAAGCTGTATCGATCCCGCCCCCGACAGAGCAGACTGGCTGTTGTCAGGGGGTTGATAACGATATGCAAGCTCTGCACGCACTATATATGTATATATATGCTCACGACAAGGACTTCGCTTCGTTTGTCATCAGAGAGAGAGAGAGAGAGAGAGAGAGAGAGAGAGAGAGAGAGAGAGAGAGAGAGAGAAAGAGGCAACGAGATAAAGCTTTTATTTCGTCCTTCTCTATATCGTACACTATTCCAAGCTCGACGAATTTCAAAGAAAATCTTTATTTACCAATCTCGTCGATTTCTCTTTACGTTTCGATTCTATCGATTCGATTTATCGACTATGATGATCGACCATACGATGACGCTTAACTTCGCTTCGACGCTTGGGAAAAAACGATTTCTCTTTCTCTCTCTCTCTCTCTCTCTCTCTCTCTCTCTCTCTCTCTCTCTCTCTCTCTCTCTTTGTACCTCTTTTGAAATAAAACGAAAAATAACGCGAGAGGTACTCTCCCTTCGAACGACGGAGTGAAAGAACGAGCGAGGGTGAAGTGACGGGCACGTCGAGCGAAATTTCACTCATTTTTTGGTTCGCGATCAACGCCGAATCTCGGTAAGCTTTGATCGACGCTCTCGAACTCACACGCTTTTCCAACACTCGAGTTTTCTACGGTAAAAACGTCATAGGTATTACGTCAATTATTTTTATTTCTTCGATGAAAAAAATTCGACATGAGTTTGAAAAAATAATCATTCTTTCTATCAACGGATACTTGCTTTTGGCGTGTATGTATATTTTAAAGAGAAAGAAGAGGAGAAGGAAGAAGAGGAGGAAAAAGAGGAGGTGAAAGAATACTACCTTGCTTCAATTTGCATGTGAATTCCCACGAACGGCTCCAAGCTATCCTACATAAGAGAAAATAAGAGAGAGCGAGAGAGAGAGAGAGAGAGAGAGAGAGAGAGAGAGAGAGAAGGAGGGAGATCTGTATTCTTGCGACAGGAAGGGATCAAGGAACGGTCGGTTTCTCCCCTCAGGATATTAATGGCAGATGGATCCATTCGCGTTTCCCTATAAAATCGATCACTCTCGTATAATTCGTAGTTCCGCGAGAAAAAATAAATAGATTTGAAATAAAATTCTTTACGACGCGACAAATACCTTTCCGTTTTACATAACGATGGAAATTTTAATGATTCATGAAATATAAAGAAAAATAACTCCAGGAAGATGTCTTATTTGTATAAAACTAATTTGTATAAAAATATTTATTAATTTATCCTTAGATCTACTTTCGAACTTTCTATCGACTCTATACGAAAGATTCGTTCCACTCGTAAATTCGAAACGGAAGTAGTCTCGAGTACGCACGATCGGAAATAAAAGATGATACCATGCAATTTCTTTCGATATGAATTATAAGGAAAATAAGCGGGATAGTTCGTTCAGATAGGCAAGTAGACTTTATTAAAAGGCTTGTTGAAGCTCGAAGAGGTTACCAAGGTGGACCATTAAGGTGAAATCACGGTTAATCGTGTGGTCGTTCTTTCCTAAAGAGAAACCTATGCGATTTTCACCGAACAATGAGCAAGAAGAGCCTATGGAAATTTGTCTACGTATAGCTAGATATCTGTATGTATGTGCTAATGCATGGGAGAGGTCTCGTTAATGTCATCGACGTGTCCACCGATCGAATTACTCGTGCGTTATCAAGGAGGACGACCTCGAGTGCGTTCGATTAACGTTGAAGACTTTCTCTCTCTCTCTCTCTCTCTCTCTCTCTCTCTCTCTCTCTCTCTCTCTCTCGAATGCGTATTCACCGAATAAACTCTGCACATTTCTTTTTGAAACTCATTCAACGAGAGACAACGACGAGAGACAACGACACGAAGTTAGAAAAGCGATCTCGGACGGAAACCAAGTTGAAATTTCTCTCTAGTTGTTTACATCCCAGTTTTCGAGAAGTTTCGAAACTCTGACGATTCACAGAAGACGATCAACGCGAAGATACATAAATCAAGTCGAAGAAACGCCGGAAAGTCGAATGAAGTTTACACCGAAATTCTCGATTACGACATCGTTTCTTCGCGATCCCTAACCAACAGACGAAATTTGCATTCGCGATAGTTTGATCGTTCATCGAATATTGAAATACTATGGTCAATTTTATACAACCGATACCGTAATTACCAACTTCAAAATTACGAAATGAGTGATCCTGAAATCGTTCTCTATTCCTGAATCTCCATCATGATCGTTCTCCTTTCGATCGGCAACGAAGAAATCGAAGGAAGTTGATGTTTACCTAGACTAGACGATAATGTCGGCCGTTTTCATTCGCGTTTACTCGAACGACGTTGGTTTATCGCAAAACGAGCACTTTCGCGGCTCACCACACGTGGCCTTCGAGGAATTTCTCGAAATTAGTATCTCGCTTTGCTTCGTTCAACGATCGATGAGAGAATCTTTCGAGATTCGATATAAAAAGCTTCACTGATAAACAATTAGAATGAATAAAAAGAAATACAAATGTCTATGTACTCTTGATTTATCTTAATTGTTATTAACTACCTTCTCGTTGTATAATGAAATTGGCCTGTTTGCTAACTTTATGAATAAAGATGGGAGGAAGAATAAGAGAATAAGATCGTTAAGTCAATTAACGATAGCAATTAAGTCCTTTATTCGACTGTACTCTCCGAGAAAGTAAACTTTTCTTAATATCAATGAAATCCTTTTTAGAACGATCTATCGATCAATTTTAATGAATGGTCAATGATCATTATGACAACGATGATCATCGAGTGACCCAGCTCTTTATTCGAGCAAAATCGAGCTAATTGAGTCAACTGTGCATACGTTATTATTGACAAACTTCCTGCGATTAGAAGTAATAATGGACGTTGCTTTGAACGATACGTGGGTGGTGATAAAAGGGATGAGAAAGTGTGATTCTAACGAAGGGTCACGTCACGGTTACCGTTTGAACTTTGACACTCTCGACAATTAAATCATCGTCCATTCTCCATTCAGCCATTGACTTCTTCATTGAGGCGCCATGTTCTTTCTCTATCTAAATTACGCGTGGGTCGTCCTTCCTTCTTCTCGTCTTTCATTTCGCATTTCGTAGTAGATTAGGTAGGCGGAAAGGATGTTTCGTATAACGAGCGAGAAATTAGGGGGACACTAGGTCGATGATTTCTATAACGACTTGAATACGTTATTTTGCTACTGAAATGATTCTTATGTCAAAAGAGACAGAGAGAAAGAGAGAGAGAAAGAGAGAGTGAAACGTCACCGGAGAAAATGTTCGTCTTTTCGTCTTTCTCGTAAAAATATGATTTCTGATATAAGATAAAATAATGATTTTTAACATTCGATTTCGTTATCGATAAAAAAGGAAACATTGCAACGCTTTTATCTATTTGAAAAATTCGTAAACGAAACGGAAAGTTTTATAATGGCGTGTTGTTTCGAGTTTCAATGTTTCCCATTCTCATAAATATAAAACTTTTGAGATAAATACTGCCAATTATCGAGTCTCGTGGAAATATCAATCGTAGTATTTTTCATCGCGCGGTTAGAGAAGAAAAAAAGAAGAAGAAGAAGAAGAAGAAGAAGAAGAAGAAGAAGAAGAAGAAGTAGTAGTAGAAGAATAAGAAAAAGAGAAAGAAAAAAGAAAGAATGATTGAGTGATCGTAAAAGCGTAAAGTATATTTCAATCCAGGAAATCCTTAATTGCCTAGCATGATTTTCTTTTACCAGAACGTTCGGGATACTAGCTAGTTAAGATGGTTTATCGCTTATTTTACGAGTAAACGAAAGAGTGTTAGGATTGCTTTAAAAGCAGAGAACTTTACTCGGTTGTTATTTGATCATAGTCGAAAAAGGGATTCGGTCTCGCAACATTTGTTCCATTAAAGTCTAGAGCAGTCTCAAGTCCCGAGAGTAATACGTATACGCGAGGGTGTAGGGTTCCTAGGGATTCGTGTCTCTTCGCGAGTCGTTACGACCCTTCACTCGCGCTCCGAAAAATGAGTCATCCATTGAAATGAATCATGTATGGTCACTTGAAAGTCAATTAAAATTGAAGATAAAAAAAAGGTGATCGCAAAAGCTCTTGTTTCTTTTTCTTCCTTTCTTCTTCCTATTTTTTTTTTTTTTTTTTTTTTTTTAATTCTATTATACCCTTCATACTTGCAACAAGTAATATGAAACGGTTTAAAAAGGAAAATGTCTTAATATGCGGAGTACGATGACACTGAAGCATGAAAGAGAAGGGATGGGAGAGAGAGAGAGAGAGAAAGAGAGAAAGAAGCCAGCTCGCTGCCAGACGAAAGCTCGATGATCGAAGAATGGCTTCGTCGTCGGTGTCTCAACGTTTGTTCCATAAAAACCACGGTGAATGCTCCTGGGGGGGCAGTAGAGCATCTATGGAAAGAAAGAGAGGGGAAAAAAAAAGGAAACCTTAAAAAGGCAGCCTCGATAAATCTCAACGTGGGTTCTCTTCGTCGTTCGAGACGACGGGGAAGAAAAATACATTTTTTTTCCCTCTCTCTTCTTTTCTCTTTAACGAATGTCCTTACAAATGCTTTCTTTAATATTCCAAGGATGATTTTCATTTGCTGTTATTAAAACAACGCAAGTTCCAAGTAGATATAATATTATGGAAGAGAACAAAAATGGCTGAAACGTTTCGTATTAATTTAAAAAGGACATTTTTCGAAGATAAGCGTATTATCGGAAGAAAGAAATTTAATTAGAGAGTCGACTATCGCACAAGGGCTAACGAAAAGCTCTCACGCAAGGCCTCGGGCTTTCCTCTGTCTCTGGATCGCATCTCGTATATGGCACTTCACATACGACGACAGATGTTCGGCAGTTACATGCCGTGCGGTGTGCTTACACAATCTGCCCTCTCTCTCTCTTTCTCTCATTCACTCACTTACTCGCGTACTTTCTTTCAGTCGATAGTAAATTGCATCAGTGGCTTTTTGCTTCGATAACAAAATTACTTGTTGCCCTTTAAAAAAAAAAAAAAAAAGTCAATAGAAGATAATAAAAGAACTATTCATAAGCCTTATATTTCTTCGACGTGTTTCTATTTTCTCTCTTTTTATTTATTTTTCTCTTTCCTTTTCTTTCTTTCTTTCTTTCTTTTTTCTTAACGAAGATTGAACTCGAAAAGAAAATCTCATTAAAAAGATAAGAAAAGGGAGATACGTAGAAAAAGGAAGGATTTTATAATAAATAAAAAAAGTAAATTTATTTAATGGAACAACTCGATGCATTTTCATGCATTTCAGAGCACGTGCTCGCCCCTAGCGTCAGATGCAAAACACATATACTTTACTTACGTACTAGCACTATTAAATCTACGTTGGTTGTTTCCGGTGTAGGAAGTTTACGAAGAGGGAAGGTAAAGAAGAAAGAGAGAGAGAGAGAGAGAGAGAGAGAGAGAGAGAGAGAGAGAGA